>NC_084805.1:18572250-18873917 GCF_963583255.1 Pyrus communis | reverse complement strand
AGGAATATTCCGTTAACTTAACGGAATATTCCCCTTTCTTCTCCGGCGACGGCGCCGGAAAACTAGGAAATTTTCAAACTTAGTTTTCTCCTTCGTTTTTGAACCATTTTTCACGATCTTTATACCAAAATGAAGCTTAGGACTAGTAGAATCACGTTAGACCACTTTTACAAGCTAAAACTCACTAGATCATACCTGCAACAACAATCCAAGTTCGGCCAACTTTGAACAGGACGATCCCAACGTCCAAACTCGTCCAACGAAACACTCCCAAGCTCCTGGGAACCTCACAAACACAACTACAAGCTTAGAATTTCCTAAAACAAGCTAGATTAGGTTTGCATGAACAGTGCTCAAATCGGCCATGGTGATATCGACTTGAAAATGATAGTTTCCTTACCTGAAAATGGTACCTCTGAACTCCTCTCAGCCTCACGAGCACGAGGGTGGTCTTGGTTTCTTGATTGGTGAAGGTTTGAGTATGTTTGTATGTGTGTCCGTGTGTTGAATGAAGCAGAAGAAGAAGAAGAAGAAGAACTCGGGGAGAGAGAGAGACAGACAGACAGAGAGAGACAAAGAGTGAGGGAAAGAGGGAGGGAATCCCGGGAAAGTGATAGTGTGTGTGTGTGTGTGGGTGTGATCCAATACATTCCACACCACACCAACAACCAATAACGTGACAAAAACAATCTAAGGATAAAATCGTAAATTCATACGTACGTTTTAATAACCTCGGGACGGGATGTTACAACCTACCCACTTAATAGAATTTCGTCCCGAAATTCAAAACAACCAAATACACCCCTACTGGTCAAAGAACAATCTAGGATACAAATCCCTCATCCTATTTTCTGTCTCCCATGTCGCTTCCTCGACTGAATGATTCCTCCACAGAATTTTCACCAAATTCACCGTTTTGTTCCTCAGAACCTTCTCTTTCCAATCTAAGATCGTTAACGGTTCCTCGTTGTACGTCAAATCTGGATTTATCTCTAACGGTTGAGGAGGTATCACATGCAACGGATCAGCAACATAATGTCGGAGCATAGACACGTGAAAAACGTTATGCACCTTAGCCAATTCCGGAGGCAACTCCAACCTGTAAGCTACCTCACCAACTCTTTCTGTGACCATGTATGGTCCAATGTACCTGGGACTTAACTTCCCCTTCTTTCCAAACCGCACAACACCTCTCCACGGTGACAACTTCAGAAACACCCAATCTCCGACCTTATACACTCTGTCCGTAGCATGTCGATCTGCTAAACTTTTCTGCCTGTCCTGAGCTGCTTTCAGGTTAGACCTAATTACCTGAACATTTTGAGTAGTCTCCTCGACAATCTCCGGACCTACTAAGACTCTTTCGCCAACCTCTGACCAACACAACGGAGTGCGACAAGATCTACCATACAAAGCTTCGAATGGCGCCATGCCAATGCTTGAATGGAAACTGTTGTTGTAAGCAAATTCCATCAAATCTAACCGCTGGTGCCAAGCATCACTGAACTGTAACACTGATGCTCGCAGCATATCTTCCAAGTTCTGAATAGTTCTCTCGGATTGTCCGTCCGTCTGTGGATGATATGCCGTACTGTAAAGTAGTCTCGTACCCAAAGCTTCCTGAAAAGCTACCCAAAACTTCGATGTGAATTGTGGATCACGATCCGAGACAATACTCACAGGGACACCATGATACTTTACAACCTTCGAAATAAACAACTCTGCTAACCGGCTCAAAGAATACTTCTCTCTCACTGGAATGAAATGTGCCGACTTAGTGAGCCGATCAACGATCACCCAAATGCCATCAAAGCCATTATGTGTACGCGGCAACTTGTACACAAAATCCATAGTGATATTTTCCCATTTCCACTCTGGAACGGGAAGCGGCTGCAACAATCCAAACGGCTTATTTCTTTCTGCTTTAACCTGCTGACAAACAGCACAACTGCTCACATACTCAGCTATCTCCCTTTTTATACCCGGCCAATAATAAAATGGTCGAATGGTATGATACATTTTAGTTGCCCCTGGGTGCATGGCATAAGCCGAGATATGTACTTCATCGAGAATTTCCTTCTTCAAATCCAAATTATTAGGCACGAACATTCTACCCTCTAACATCAACATGCCATCCGAATCACGAACTCTGAGATCTCGCCTCCTTCTTTGATCTCGAGCTCGAATTAGTTCTTGAGTCTGTTCATCAGCTACTTGAGCTTCAAGCACCCGATCAACCAAGATTGGCCTAACTTGAAAATTAGCAAGTAACGCCACTTCTTGATCTTCTGCTTCTAACCTTATTCCCGTAGCACGCAAGTCCACCAAAAGAGGAATACGACTAGCGTACAACGCATTAATACGGCCTTGTGACTTCCTGCTAAGTGCGTCAGCCACTACGTTCGCACGACCAGGGTGATAATCAATCGTGCAATCGTAATCGCTGAGCAACTCCAACCACCTCCGTTGACGAAGATTAAGTTCCTTCTGGGTGAAGAGATACTGAAGACTCTTATGATCTGTAAAGATCCTACACTTCTCTCCGTAAAGATAATGTCTCCACAACTTCAACACAAAGATGATAGCAGCCAACTCCAAATCATGTGTAGGGTAATTCATCTCATGGGGTTTCAACTGCCGCGAAGCATAAGCAATCACCCTACCATGCTGCATCAATACACATCCAGACCATTCAAGGAAGCATCGCTATAAACCTCGAAATCACCACTATCGTCCGGGAGTGCCAAAACAGGTGCATTAGTAAGACAATGCTTCAACTGCTGGAAACTTTGCTCACACTTATCATCCCACTCAAACTTAACGTCTTTCCTTGTTAACCTCGTCAATGGCAAGGCAATTACCGAAAAATCCTTAACGAATCTCCGATAATATCCCGCCAAACCAATGAAACTTCTCACCTCATTGACGGTTCGTGGTTGCTCCCAACTTTCCACAGCTGCAACCTTCTGAGGATCAACCAGAATACCTTGAGCAGAAATGATGTGCCCCAAGAATGCGACTTGATCTAACCAGAACTGGCACTTGCTAAACTTAGCATACAATTGGTGTTCCCTCAACCTTTTCAACACCAAAGTAAGATGTCGGACATGCTCCGCTTTGGACTTAGAATACACCAGAATATCGTCAATGAAGACAATAACAAATCTATCCAAGTAAGGCTGGAATACCCGGTTCATTAAATCCATAAAAGCTGCTGGTGCATTCGTCAACCCAAACGGCATAACCAGAAACTCGTAATGACCGTAACGAGTCCTGAACGCCGTCTTAGGAACATCATCCCTACTAATCTTCAGCTGGTAGTACCCAGACCTCAAGTCTATCTTAGAAAATACGCAAGCACCTTTCAGCTGATCAAACAAATCGTCGAAACGAGGCAATGGATAACGATTTTTAATCGTCACCCGATTCAATTGTCTGTAGTCGATACACAGCCTCAAAGTCCCATCTTTCTTTTTCACAAACAACACTGGAGCGCCCCAAGGCGAAGTACTAGGCTGAATAAATCCCTTATCCACTAATTCCTGTAACTGCACTTTCAATTCCCTTAACTCAGCGGGAGCCATACGATAAGGAGTTAAAGAAATAGGATTAGTACCTGGAAGTAACTCAATAGTGAACTCCACATCTCGATCTGGGGGTAAACCAGGTAAATCCTCAGGAAAAACATCAGGGAAGTGTCTGACCACTCTCACATCCTCAATTCTGCTAGGAACGGTCTCATCTAACACCACATGAGCTAGATACCCCTGACAACCTTTAGACAACAACTTCTTCGCTCGCAAAGCCGAAATAACGCCGTGTCTTACCCCACTCTGCTCACCCACAAAAGTAACCTCAGGTAATCCAGGACAGTGAAACGTAACTACTTTCCCGTAACAATCAATGTTGGCACGATAGAAGTGCAACCAATCTGTGCCCAAAATCACATCAAAATCGACAATATCTAACGGGATAAGATCAGCGGGCATAACAACACCCTCTACTATCACTGGACATCCTGGGTACATACAATCTACAACACATCTCTCTCCTCTAGGCATAGCGAACTCTAAATCGTACCCTAGAGGTGTGGGGCGAGGTTGCGTTACTTGAGCAAATGTATGAGAAATAACGGAATGTGTAGCTCCACAATCAATTAAGACTCTAGCAAAATAACCAAGAATGTTTAACGTACCCATAATCAAGTCCGGGTTGTTCTGAGCATCCTGCAGGGAAATATTGTGAATACGCCCCTGGCCCTGCTGTCGTCCGCCGCGACCTCTGCTCGATTGAACACCGCGACCTTGAGCTCCACGCCCCTGACTGGGCTGACCCAACTGTCTCGAAGACCCTGCACTACTAGTAGCAATCTCACTCTGCTGATACTGTCCTCCTTGGTACCACTGAGAACCACCCGTTGGAGCTGAAGGATATGGCATGTAGTTGCTGGGATACGGGGGATAACCACCTTGTGAATACGGGTCCTGGGGGTACTGATATTGTCCCGGAGCATAGGGAACAGCATCACCCTGATAGTGATAAGCACCACCTCTACCTGCTTAACCATAATTACTCGGACCCTGGATTTGCCGAATCGGTGCAGGTGGCAGCATATAGTTCTGCTGTGGCCTCTGCTGCTGACCCTGGGGACAATTCACCGCTCTATGTCCCACCTGTCCACATGTGAAACAACCACCGCTGCTATGCCTGCACTCGCCGAAATGTCGGTTATTACACCTACGGCAAAATGGAACTCGGCTTCGGCCACCATCACCTTGTCTCTGGCCTCGAGCACCTCCATAAAACCTACCTCCTCGTCCCTGTCCAGAGGTACTGAAACCACCACTAGACGAACTTGAACTAGCACCACCCCTCTTGAAGTTTTGCGTCTGGCGAGGCCCAAGCGACATTTGACCTTTCCCTTTGTCATCTTTCTTTTCATCACTGTCACTCGACATATTCTCAGAGTCCTCTATCCTCAACAGTATCTCATAGAATTCCTGGTAGGACTCACAGTGAGTAGTAGTCGCCATAGAACGCCATCTCTTCCTAGTGCCTAAACGGAAACGACGAAGCATCTCCGCCGGATTACCAGCGACGTCAGGATAGTAACGAGACAGATCAGTGAACTTCCGATAATACTCGTTAGCCGTCAACTTCCGCTGTTTCAACTCAGTGAATTCCTGTTTCTTACGATCAATATACTCAGGGGGTACAAATCTCCTCTGAAACACGTCCTTGAAAACATTCCAATCGGTCCTCTGAGCTAGAGTCAACCTATGAAGCTCCTGTTCCCACCAGGCTGCAGACTCCATCTCCAGAAACCATGAGGTTGTCTCGACCCACCTCTCCATAGGAAGGTTCCCCTGGTTATGCAACACACGGAAAGTCTTGTCTATGTGTTCCAACCAACGCTCTGCGCCTTCGTGACCCTCACTACCTTTAAACTTATCCAACTTCAGATTATACATAGTCTCCAGAGGAGTCCTCTAGGGAGGGCGCATCACTGTCTGAAGGGCTGTAGCAATAACTTCCCCCAACTGAGTAAGATCGGGGAAACTAGACTCATCAGAGTGACGTGGTTCCCGACGAGGCAGCATGATTCTGACAGAAGACACCAACTATTAGAATACTCACAAAGACACAGGACTGCCAAACCTGGCTCTGATACCAAGCTGACACACCCCGACCGAGATCAGGGCATGCTGGCCGTCACACGAAGGTGACGTAGCCATGTGCGCGTGCGGAAGCTATGAAGATAGTAATATAAAAGTACGAATAATTAAAAACTAGTATACAAAGTACTAAAACAAGTGCTAGTGTATGTGAGACACAATTCAGAGCAAGTCTACAACAGTCCAAAAGGAAAAGATACGACATAAATACACCCGAAGGTGACCCTACAATGGTGAGTGTCTGTCAGAAATGCCGGGACGCCCTCTGGGAAAAACCACCGAACTTGCTAGACCACTAGAACCTGGAGGGGCGCAAAAACAAAAGCGTGAGTGGGCAAAAACAAAGCTCTTTGAAAACTCTTTAGCAAAATACATTCTAACCCCTCGCCGTAAAACCTGTATACTTCCCAGAAAATGAACATATATACGTATGTATAGATATGTCAATCATGCTCCAAAATATGCCATTCATGCTCGAGAATATGCCACAACAGAATCTCATAATCAAATATAAATGCTCAAGCGTAATTCACATCAATAACATATAATCTAGCAGCCGGGAGTCATCTAACATGACCTGTACGGCTGCATATAGAGCTCCAATCTCAACTCAATACTGAATCTGCACACGAGTCGGAACCACCTAACGTGGTCTGTACGACAGGCTGGGTGTAATATATATATGTATGCTCTAGTGCTACGATCACGTGAAGCTGGGCGATAAATCGCGGGTCACCTACGAGTCAGAACCACCTAATGTGGTCTGTACGACAGGCTTTGCACCTAACTTGGATCCAAGGCGAGTATGCGGTGCTGGTGAACATACACGTGAAGGCTGTGCCCTGGCCTCGGGCGGGAGCACTAACACCGGGGGTGCAGATTATGAGCTCTCTAACATCTCAAACTACTACTGCATAACAACATGAATACCACTTACCTGTGCGTCCACAGCACCAAATACACATATATATATGTATGCCACTACTAATACATGCGATGATGCGTAAACGACATTCATATGATGCATGGCATAAAACAAATAACCTTTTCTATTTAATTTCTGGGAATATAAATGTATATAGGTATATACGGAAAACAAAAGCCCACTCACTAATAATTAGAAGGGTCGTAGCCCCCCTGCCTCGAGTGTGTACGCTCGTCCTCGGGATACGTATCACCTATACGCGAAATAGCTACGAAAACGTTAATTTAAAAGCACATAACTAACTTCTCGTAATAACTTCTCATACATTGCTCAAAATGGACAAATGAATATACCAACGTGCTCTACACAACCTCAGGATCACACCCATATTTTTAGAATAATTTTTGGACCCCGCACGCGCCCCCACGCGCGGCCACGTGCCATGCACACTGACGGCGTCAACTGACGCCGTCAGGAATATTCCGTTAAACTGACGGAATATTCCGTTAACCTTAACTGACGCCGTCAACTGCCGTTAGGAATATTCCGTTAACTTAACGGAATATTCCCCTTTCTTCTCCGGCGAGCCTCCGGCGCCGGCGACGGCGCCGGAAAACTAGGAAATTTTCAAACTTAGTTTTCTCCTTCGTTTTTCAACCATTTTTCACGATCTTTATACCAAAATGAAGCTTAGGACTAGTAGAATCACGTTAGACCACTTTTACAAGCTAAAACTCACTAGATCATACCTGCAACAACAATCCAAGTTCGGCCAACTTTGAACAGGACGATCCCAACGTCCAAACTCGTCCAACGAAACACTCCCAAGCTCCTGGGAACCTCACAAACACAACTACAAGCTTAGAATTTCCTAAAACAAGCTAGATTAGGTTTGCATGAACAGTGCTCAAATCGGCCATGGTGATATCGACTTGAAAATGATAGTTTCCTTACCTGAAAATGGTACCTCTGAACTCCTCTCAGCCTCACGAGCACGAGGGTGGTCTTGGTTTCTTGATTGGTGAAGGTTTGAGTATGTTTGTATGTGTGTCCGTGTGTTGAATGAAGCAGAAGAAGAAGAAGAAGAACTCGGGGAGAGAGAGAGAGAGAGAGACAGACAGAGAGAGACAAAGAGTGAGGGAAAGAGGGAGGGAATCCCGGGAAAGTGATAGTGTGTGTGTGTGTGTGGGTGTGATCCAATACATTCCACACCACACCAACAACCAATAACGTGACAAAAACGATCTAGGGGTAAAATCGTAAATTCATACGTACGTTTTAATAACCCCGGGACGGGATGTTACAATTTAAATGATGAAAGTATGGATAAAGAAAATTGAATAATACTTGCATTCCCCCTTGAAGAAATGAGCTCGCTCCTCCACTTTCAAGTGATGTATCTTTATCAAATAAATTTCTTAATCTTCATTTGAAGATCATTCTTACAAAAAACCATTCAAATCCGAGATCGTTTAGTCATCTAAATATATCAAATAAGTGAACGGTTCATCATTTATATGATACTTAATACCTATACCGTTGATTTATTTGAAACATTTGAAGGACGAAATGACTTCTAATTCAAATGATTTTTGTGAGAATGATTTTCAAATGAAGATTAAGAAATTGAATAGTTCCGATTATAAAATTTCTATGATGAAAATATGCTATTTATAAGTGTTGGAAATAAGTTCATTCTCCAAAAGAAAAATACAAGTATTATCCAAGAAAATTTGCTCCTGTTCAAATTTATTCGAAACAATATAGTTGGATGGTTTAAAGTGACATATTCCTCGTATAAAAATGAAAAGATTTTTTGTTAAAAAAAAAAAAAAGAAAGAAAAAGAAAAGAATTTGGATTTGATAAAAAAAATATAGATAAATTTGATCGCTAATTATCAGGGTAAATTACATTTTACCTCCTCAGGTTTCGGTGCAATTACAATCTTATATAACATCTTTAAAACATTTCAATCTCATACATTTATATTATTTTATTTCAGTTTCATACAACCGTTGAAAATCTGTTAAGTTAACCATTAAGTGATGACGTGGTAAATATGAAGTCCCCATTTGTGCTAACGTGACTACCACATTTGTGCCACGTGGTTAAACGCTTAATAAAAAAAATTTAAATATTAAAATAATTAATTAAAGAAAAGTAAATAAAAAAAACCAGAAATCCCCTTCGTCTTCCTCACCCGAGCTCACCCCTTTCTCCCATCCCCCATCACCCATCACCCATCACCCACCCCTTCCCCCATTTTGAACTCCCTCTCAAACCCCCCCAAAAAAAAAAAAAAAAAAAAAAAAAAAAAAACCCAAAAACCTATCTTCCCCGTCAAACACACCACCTCTCCCTAACCTCTGTCACCGTCTGGTTTTCCAATGATTCGACCTTCTTCTTCAACCACCCTTATCCAACCACCAAGCTCATGTTCAATTACAACGACATCAAGCCTCCTTGAATCGGAACTTCCAGCATTGACACCAAACCGAGCCGGATCTGCGCCACCAAGCCACATCCTGTCGTTGTTGTTGCCTGAAATCAGACCCACCTCATGCAATTCCTTCATGATAGGCAAGGCGCGTCTACATCGTGCGAGTTGGGGTGGGAAATATTTGGGGCTAAGGGTTGGTGATGGTAGAATGAAGATGAAGAAAGGAAATTATGAATAGAGAAAAGTGCAAAAGTGATGGGGGAAGGGGGTGAATCAGCCTGCGACCTGGGATGGGAAAATTTTGGGGCAAAAGATTGGTGATAGGATAAGGAAGATGATGAGATTTATGGTTAGAGAAAGGTGCAGAAGTGATGGGGGAAAATGGTGGAGCCATGGAGGGGATGAAGGGGTGGCTTAGGTAGAGAAGATGAAAAAAGGGTTTCTGTTTTTTTTTTTTTCTTTAATTAATTATTTTAATATTTTAAATTTTTTATTAAGGGTTAAGTCATGTGGCACAAATGTTGCAGCCACGTCAGCACAAATGGAAATCTTATATTTGCCACATCATCACTTAACGATAAACTTAACAGATTTTTTAACGATTGTATGAAATTAAAATAAAATAATACTAAATGTATGAGATTAAAATGTTTTAAAGATGTTGTATGAGGTTGTAATTGCACTGAAACCTGAGGGGGTAAAATGTAATTTACCCTAATAATTAGCAATCAAATTTATCTAGAGGAAACCTATTGGAGACAGGTACTCGCCCAGCAACTTGATTATCTTCTAGCCCAAGAGGATACCTATTCAGACAAAGGTCCAAGACAAGCTGGATGAGAGATGGAGACCAGAACACTAAACTTTTTTCATCGAAGGGCATCCGTTTGCCGAAGCAAGAACTGGATAGCATAATTGAAGGGCAATGATGGTGTTTGGTATGAGGAGGTATTGAGGGTGTGGTCACTAATTATTTTTCAAATATTTTCACCTCCAACCACCCTCTAGCTGATGGGGAAATTTTTGAAGCCATTGATAAACGTGTGACTGAGGATATGAATGCCTCTCTGATGCAGAAATTTGATCCCGGTGAAATTAAAAGGGCTGTCTTTCAGATGCAACCTTCGTCATCCCCTGGCCTCGATGGGCTCCTTCCTCTATTCTTCCAAAAATTTTGGAGTATAAATGGTGAAAATGTATCAAGAGCAATACTTTCTTTTCTAAACTCGGGCAATCATCTAAAGAAAGTGAACTACATCTACATCACCTTCATTCCAAGGGTTAAGACCCCGGAAGACATGTCTTAACTCCAGCCCATTAGCCTCTGTAATGTGGTTTTCAAAATTGCTTCATAGGTAATTGCAAACCGTCTCAAGCTAATTCTCCAGCATGTTATTTCCCATCACCAAAGCGTTTTCTAGGTCGACAAATCTTTGACAATATAATTCTTGCCACGGAGCTATCTCACTTTATGTTCAAGAGGCACAGGGGAAAAAAAGGTTTTTTATCCTTGAAACTCGACATAAGCAAGGCTTATGATCGAATTGAATGGGGATATCTGAGAAATGTCCTTCTGTGTCTAGGTTTTTGTAGCAAATGGACCAAATTGATTATGACTTGTGTCTAGACAATTTCATATGCATTTCTAATCAATGGTGTGCCAAGAGATTACCTCCACCCATCGAGAGGCTTACGGCAAGGAGACCTGTTGTCACCTTATCTTTTCCTCCTTTATGTCGAAGGTCTTTCGGCGTTGATTGCTAAAAAGGAACGTGATGGGCTCATCCATGGTATTTTGATTTGCTCCGATACTCCCCATATTAACCACCTCATATTTGCGGATGATAGATTTATATTCGCAAGAGCAACTGAAGATGAGTGCCACCAAATTAAGCTAATCCTTCACAAGTACGAACTTGCCTCGGGCCAAATGATCAACTTACAGAAGAGCGAAGTCTCTTTTAGCATAAACGTGAAGCGAAACTTGCAGGATTCTTTGGCCTCTAATCTGGGGGTGACACAGATGACGCAACATGACAAGTACCTAGGCCTCTTAACGTTTGTGGGAAGGAATATAGGCCAATGCTTCAACTTTATAAAAGAACGTCTCTGGAAGTGACTCCAAAACTGGAAAAGGAAGCTCTTAAGTTCGACGAGTCGTGAGATTCTGGTCAAAGTAGTGGCGCAGGCCCCCAGACTGCAACTCTCTTTTTGTTAGCGATCTTATCAATGCGCAAAGGAAATACTGGAGATCCGATGTTATAATGGCTTTATTCTCGGAATTTGAGGCCAACCTCATCCTCTCACTTCCCATTAGTGATCGTCTCCTGGAGGAAAGGCTTATTTGGCATTTGATAAGAAAGGATTATTCTCGGTTCATAGCGCTTACCATGTTGATCTTGATTTGACTACGGGAAAATTTAATCGAGCCTCTTCCTCTAGGGAGTCTCAACTTTCTCTGTTTTGGAAGAAGGTTTGGGGAGCAAAAGTCCCGCCAAAAGTCCAAATGAATGCGTGGCGCCTTTGTAAGGACATCATATCGTCCAAGTCCAACCTAGTCAAATGCCGCATTACTATTAATTCCCAGTGTGTGCTTTGTTGCAGTGAAGGTGAAACTGGCATCCATATCCTCCGCAACTATCTTTTTGCAGCCTGTGTGTGGAGCTTATCGGTTTTGGGCCGTCTACCCAGTGGCAATTTATCTCCCACGGTCGGTGAGTGGATGATATCTCTCTTTCCTATGTTGGATAAGTATATATTTGATTTAATCTTGATGCACTCCTATGCTATTTGGACTGCTCAGAATTCTATGCTTTGGTCTAGCAAATATGATCCTTCTAATGTCATGGTCCCTCGCACTTTCTCCTGGACGAGAATTTTCCACCTCATCTCTACTCCTACTTCTTCCCTTTGCCGCTTCCCGACCTCTCCAGGGGTAAAGTGGGTAAAGCCTAGGCCTAGCCTGCTGAAGCTAAATGTAGATTGAGTTTGGAATGCAAATCGCCTTGTTGGTAATTGCCTTATTAGTGGAATAGGGGGCGGTCCTCCGTGACTCGATAGGAAATTTTTTGGCAGGCTTATCTAAGTCTCTTCCTCATGTCCATTCCCCCCTCTTTACTGAAGCTTTAGCGGTCAGGAAGAGTCTTGCTTTGGCGTCTTCCAGGGGTTTTCAAAACATTGTTCTTGAGAATGATTCGCTCCAGATCACCCAAGCTCTTTGCGCTTCCTCGTTGGACCTCTCCGATATTGGTCTCATTGTTGAGGGTTCCAGAAAGATTTCTTCAGGGATCACTGGAATTTGTTTTACCCACATCAGGCGCCAAGCAAACAAAGTTGCTCATAGACTTAACCGCTACAGTCTCTCTTCCACCAGCCCTGGTCTTTGGTTTGAAGAATCACCCAATTTTATTTGAGATGTTTTACTTGAAGACTGTTTGTCTGAGGTCTGACTGCTCCTTTTGTTGTAATCCTATTTCCTCTCATCAATACATCTATCGCCTTTGTCTCAAAAAGATTGTCTTCCTTATTATGTTTTTTGTTTTTCCACACACCTCTTCATTTCTTAATTTGGACGTAGAATGCAATGTAATTAGCTTGGTTAGTCGAAGTGGACGCATGCACTAACAATGATTAGGTGGTAAAATACTATTACAGTTCATTATTCAAAAGAAAAAAAAGCCATTTCCTCTCGGCTCTCACATGAATTTGGTACAAAAAAGAGAGACCACTGATGCTAATCTATCCATTGATACAATAAATAAAAGGCAATTTAGCGTTCGATATGCAACATGCAGGTAAGGGTTACGGTAGCTTGGCCAGAAGAATCGACATTGTGTAATCGTCAATTTTTATACACAATTAGATAGTATGTATTTTTGTATATATAATAAGAAATCTCGTAATACTTATTTACAACATCTGCATAACTTTCATCGATTACACATAATGCTTGTTATTAGAAGAGCCTCAACATAATCACGTCAAGTTCATCCCAAAATTGAGATTATAAGGTAAGGGAAGAATTATATGTTTATATTAATTAGGTAATTGAAAAACTAACCCCACCTTTAATAATTACCGAGAAAAATATGACGACCGATCTGTTTATGCCATAGGTTAGATTCAACTTTCATTAATCACATGAACAAGATTACATTATCCCTAATCAAAAGGATTAAAGTGGAATATACATCTAGCTAGTATTGGCAACTGGTTTGACTAATGGTAACAAATTAACCCTACAGCGGGGCCCAAGGAATCCCAAAAAGGTTGAATTTCAGCGTGACACGTATCCCGGACGACACGTCGCTGGGTGGTCGATTGGCTGTTGCGTAAGAACAAACATACGAAATATGAACGGGGCCGTGATATAGAACAATGTTCATGATGCTTGTATAAATTGGACTCGTGATTTCTATCCTTCTCTCTTTCCAAAGGGAGAGAGAAGACCCTGCTCCTCCAATATTATTGTTTTTATTTATTTTTCTTTTTTTTTATTAATATTATTGTAGCCAATTAATCCAGAGAAATTAAGAGGGAAAAGGAGAAAGAATGGAGGGAAGTTGGAAGACGAACAGCCGCAGCACAAAAGGGAAGAAAGATGATCTTTATCATGTTATTCACAAGGTTCCTTCTGGTGATAGTCCTTATGTAAGAGCCAAACATGCTCAGGTTCGTCTCCAAGCCTAAATACTCTTTCAATTTAGTCGTTTTTCGTAACATAGCGATATAAAATCTAAACTACGAAAAAGAGAATTCGAAGTTTGGGTGTGTAAAAGCAGAACACACTACTGTAGCAAACTTGACGACGGCTAAGTCCGCGATCTAGTCTTTGGGGTTATCGTTGGTCAATTTTAAGCTGGTTCATGTCATAAAACCTAGGGCTGGAAAAAATTTCCGAAAATCCCAAACCAAACCAAAAAAATCCCGATTCCAAACCAAAAAAGTCCCAAACCAAAATTCCCGAAATTTTCGGGATCAAATACCAAACTGATCCCAAAATTTCGGTTGGGGATTCGATATTGTCTACTCAATCTTTCGGTAATCCCATACCAAATCGAAAATAAATAATATATATGATTATATATTTATATATGTATTATTATACATTTGAATTGTTGCTGACTACTAGTAGCAATATAATTGGTGTGGTCTAAGGTAGTAACCATAGCCCTTTATCACCACATTTGTCAGTATGAACCCCTCACAAATGTGTCTATTTCTTCAACACGAAATCAAAAAATTGTATTGTTAGTTTTCAAACATATATATTAGGTTTGTAACTTATTTTTTTGCTTTTGGGTTTGTTACCTATTTTATTTTGGTTGCATGTTAATTTAACTTGGTATAAATGATTACTATTTCAATTAGTATGAAATTTGGGAATACCAAACCATCCCGAAATACCGAAAATATTTCGGGATTCCCAAAAATTGGAAATACCGAAATTTTAGTTTGGGATTGATCTTCAAATTTCCATCTCGAAAATTTTTAGTTTGAGATCCCATACCAAACCACCCCTAATAAAACCCCTTATCTTGCTTTTGCCGGATATGATGAGTTTGATTAGTAGGGATTGAGTTTGAATTACAAGCTTAATTCCATGGCAAGATGTATTTTTCTTAGCTGCATATATTGCATTTTTATGTCGCACGTAAAACAAAAATACATCCTCATTACTATGATTATAACTTACGTGACGAAAAAAATAAATAGAAGAGAGATAGATCGCCAGCTATGCCTAAGTTTTTCTGCTTGCTTTGATGTATTATCCATCTTTAAAACTCTCTCATTTCTATCTGCTTTGTTGTTTTGCGCGCCCTTTAGGCTTGAGTCCAGCTGTTCCTCCAATTGCCATGGAGATTATAGTATTACCAAATCAAGCATTTTTGTTTTTGATGCTCCAATACTTCCTCAATTTTTCCCAATTCAAACACCTCAACAATTGAAAAATACATGATTGTATTTAACTTCATACACACTTTCTCTTTTCTCTTTTCCCAAATTCACAGCTGATTATTGCCTACCATGCAATCGAAATATCGACCTCGTTTTTCAATAATTTTATGGCTCTGTTTAATAATTAATTAGGTTGTTTATATGGGGTTAAGTGGTAAGTCAGATCTCAATGTCATTCACTGGTGTAAATCAGATCTCAAACATATAGTTAAACTATGTGGTAATTGATTACAAGATATGTATCTCCACCTAGGCAATAGTGAAGTTTCATCCATAATTAAATACATACTTTCGCTAAACCAAATAGCTTAATCATTAATAAATTTCGTGAAATAGTTAACTTTGGGCTCGTAGAATGTAGAACAATAGAAGTTGTATATATACGTGCGCAGCCAGTGTTTAAAATATTCATAAAATTGTTGATATTTTTGTCAAAATGTCCAAAAATTCAAGAATCGATATGGAAAGGAAGGGTGATATACCCACTCCATAACTTTCCATGTGGTCTAACATTCTAATAGATAAGAGTCCTGGGTTCGAAACTCATCATCCCCTTAATTATTGTAAGTTTCAAATCCTCCCCCTCCCTTTAATAATAATAAATTTGTAAAATAATAATAAAATAAAAAAAAGTTTTATATATACCCATCCAGTATAAATTTCCATAGTTTCCGTCAAAGGCAACCAATGTCGATATATCTATCAATATTTCTATAAATTTGCATATCGATACTTCCACCTATATTAATATTTTGAACACAGCAGATAGTGAATATTTTGCAATTTATCATAGAGATAAAAAAAAATACAATGTTCCAACCAATTTATCTAAGTTCATATCTGCGTACAAGATAGAAGTTTAAACCACTTCAAATGTTATATTAGGTATCCTAATTGATACTAAGGTATGCATGCAAATCCTCCCATAAGTTTTAACTCATTTTTTTTTTCTTTTTCTTTTTCTTTTCACAAAGGTAAAACCTAATTATACATATGTGCATTACGCCGAATGTCGACGGTCGTAATTAATTGCCTGAATATTTTTTCTTAACAACAAAAATCAATTCCTAGTATTTCTTTTTGACTGTCATAAAAATAATAGCAAGTGTTGGCCCACTTGATCTGGACCAGTCTGTGAAAAATAGGGAGAGAGTGACAGTTTCTTATATATATGGGCCTTTCCATGGGAGCCCAAATACTAGCCCAACTTTTTCATCCTTATCAAGCCCAATTTTTTTTTTGTGTAATATTTCAGCTAGTTGAAAAGGATCCGGAGGCAGCAATAGTTTTGTTTTGGAAGGCAATAAATGCAGGAGACAGAGTGGACAGTGCCCTAAAAGACATGGCTGTGGTGATGAAGCAACTGGACAGAACTGATGAGGCCATTGAAGCTGTCAAGTCCTTTAGAGGCCTTTGCTCCAAACAAGCCCAAGATTCACTTGATAATGTCCTCATTGACTTGTACAAGAAATGTGGCAAAGTTGAGGAGCAAATTGACTTGCTCAAGAGGAAGCTTAGGTTGATATACCAAGGCACCGCCTTCAACGGAAAACCAACTAAAATCGCCCGCTCTCACGGAAAGAAGTTTCAGGTTTCAGTTACACAAGAGACCTCGAGATTACTGGTATGTTACGCTGTCAATTGTCTTGATTCACAATTTAGTAACATGTTACATTAGTAATGTGACTTATCTGGATACATTTTACAGGGCAATTTGGGCTGGGCCTATGTGCAAAAGGGTAACTACATGATGGCGGAGGTTGTGTATTGAAAGGCCCAAATGATCAACCCTAACTCGAACAAGGCATGTAACTTGGGCATGTGCCTGATCAAACAAGGCCGACACAAAGAGGCCCGTTTGGTTCTCGAAGATGTGGTGCACAGTAGACTTCCAGGATCCGAGGTGAGCAAGTCGAGGAAACGGGCGGACGAGTTGCTAATGGAGTTGAGGTCTATGAATTGTTTGCCAGAGTCATTGGATGTATTGAGCATAGATGATGATTTTGTGAAGGGGCTTGAGCAGTTGATGAATGAATGGGGTCCGTTTAGATCTAAAAGGCTTCCCATCTTTGAAGAGATCTCTTAATTTAGAGATCAAGTGGCATGCTAATAGTGTTTCTCTAGTTGTTCATATGTAGATGTGTTAAAAATTGAAAGAGGTTTATGTTTAGTTAGGCCCAACAACAAAAAAGAGAAGCTTTGTTGTGTTGTGTGGGTAAATTAGAATAAGGTCCCTTTTGTACATAATGTGAGGGAGGTGATGCTTGTGTTGGAGAGAATTAAGTTGGTAATGAGAAAGTGAATTGAGAACCAACAATTTAGTGGTTCTATTTCGTATCCAAATCAGTGCTAGTCTTCCCAACAAAGTATTATGTTTTGGATGATACTTGACTCTTTACATAATATTACATCATTTTATCGTATTCAACTTCAAATTGTTCATTCTTTTTATATCAAGTCTTGAAAATTTTATTTAATTCAGTGACTGTTTAGCGATTCATATGTGTTGAACAAATCAATCGTTATGATGACAAGTCATATTTTTATGAATAATTGTTAGTATGTTTGATTTGTTTTGTCACTTAGTAGTATGGTCTAGTCACATTCCTCTCCACTTATAAATGAGAGGTCTTAGGTTCGATTCTCGCCAAAAGTGAATTTGAGTCAAATTATTATGGTTAGCCCATTTTTAGCTCATTGTAGATAATATTGTATGTATTAGAAAGAAAAAAGAAGACATAATTTATATGGATAACTAAACAGCCTTTGAATTGAATAATTTTTTGTAATAATACTTGCATGAGGCATCTCCTCCTTCAGGATAATCTTCAATCAAAATTAATATATTGAATGGTTTCGATTATAAAATTTAAACGATGAAGATACGTTATTTGCAAGTGTGTATTAAAAAAAAAGAATTAATTTATATGAATAACTAAATAGCCTCTAAATTGAATAAAGTTTTTGAATAATACCTACATTTCCTCCATGGGATAATCTTCAAATCAAAATTAAGACATTGAACGGTTCCAATTATGAAAATTTTTACGATAAAGATACATTATTCACAAGTGAAAGAATAAGCTCATCCCACAAAGGGGGAATGCAAGTATTATTTAAAATGTTTGTGTAAAGGATATTTAAATGATAAACGTATGGATAAAGAAAATCGAATAATACTTGTATTCTCCCTTGAAGAAATGAGTTTGCTCCTCAATTGCAAATGACATATCTTTACCAATAAAACCCTAAACTTGAAGATCATCTCTACAAAAAAAACATGCAATAGGAGATCGTTTAGTCATCTAAATGTATCAAATAAATGAGCGGTTCATCATTAATATGATACTTAATACCTACACCTTTGGTTATTTGATACATTTGAATGACTAAACGATCTCCAATTCAAATGATTTTTGTAAGAATGATTTTCAAATGAAGATTAAGAAATTGAACATTTCCGATTATGAAGAATGATTTTCAAATGAAGATCAAGAAATTGAACATTTCCGATTATGAAATTTATATGATGAAAATACTTTATTTGTAAGTGGAGAAATATGTACATTCTCCAAGAGGGAATACAAGTATTCTCCAAGAGAATTTGCTCGGGTTCAAACATTCATACAAATTTGGAGCAATGGTCCCTAAACTAAAATTTCATGACCATTGGTCTCTTAACTCATCAAAATATGCAGTTATGGTCATTTTTGTTAACTCCGTTAGAATTTCATCAAAATGAGTTATGTTGGAAGAACCAGTACTATAATTGGGTTAAAGTTAAGGGATCATTGCTCCAATTGAGTTAAAGTTGAGGGACCATTTCTACAGTCAGGTTAAAGTTGATGCACCATTGCTACAATTTTTTCTCATTTAGTTTTTCATATTTGCCTTTCGATTCAATCTTATGTGCATGACATGTGACTCATTTTGACGAATATTTGCCTTTCTCATTTAGTTTTGGAAAAACTAATGAAAATGGCTTAAAAACTTTGAGTTTTAACGATAAGAACAAAATAAAGGGTAAAGTGAATAATACCAGGATTAACATTTTAGTGTAAAAATATGGTTTTTCATTAAAGTGAACAGTACCGGAAGCTTTTTGTTAAAGTTCCCTTTAGTTTTTCATATTTGTCTTTCGATTCAGCCTCATGTGCGTGATATGTAACTCATTTTGACGAAAGTTCTAACGGAGTTCATAAAAATGACTATAGTTGCACGTTTTAAGGAGTTAAGAGACAAACTAATCATGGAATTTTAGTTGAGATGACTATTACTCTAATTAGGCTAAAATTGAGAAAACATTGTTACAATTTCCTCTATTATTAAACATATCCTTATTTTCCGGTCAGCGTGGGCAGGCGTGACCCAACCTACCCACCACATAAACGGTTTCCTCCTCACTTGTCACTTCACCTTTGCATTCTTAAATTCCACCAATCCTTCACACTTTCCTCCTCAAAACGCTGATACAATGGCGGCCAAAGAACCAGAGATTATCAGGGATAAGGACCAGATGAGGAGGTGGTCACGCGCCATGAGAGCCCAAGGCAAGACCATCGGATTAGTACCCACAATTGGCTACCTCCACGAGAATTTGCTCGGGTTCAAACATTTCATACGAATTTGGAGCAATGGTCCCTAAACTAAAATTTTATGATTATTAGTCTCTTAACTCATCAAAACGTGCAACTATGGTCATTTTCGTTTTTCGTTACCTCTGTTAGAATTCGATCAAAATGAGTTATGTTGGAAGAACTAATACTATAGTTGGGTTAAGGTTGAGGGATCATTGCTGCAATTGAGTTAAAGTTAAGGGACCATTTCCATAGTCAGGTTAAAGTTGATGCACCATTACTACAATTTTTCGCATTTAGTTTTTCATATTTGCCTTTCGATTCAGCCTCATGTGCGTGACATGTGACTCATTTTGACGAAAGTTCTAATGAAGTTTATAAAAATAACTATAGTTGCACGTTTTAAAGAGTTAAGAGACAAATTAGTCATGGAATTTTAGTTAAGATGACCATTACTCTAATTAAGTTAAAATTGAGGGATTATTGTTACAATTTTCTCTATTATTAAACTATCCTTATTCCGGTCAGCTTAGGCAGGCGTGACCCAACCTACCCGCCACATAAACGGTTTCCTCCTCACTTGTCACTTCACCTTTGCTTTCTTAAATTCCACCAATCCTTCTCTCTTTCCTCCTCAAAACGCTGATACAATGGCGGCCAAAGAACCAGAGATTATCAGGGACAAGGACCAGATGAGGAGGTGGTCACGTGCTATGAGAGCCCAAGGCAAGACCATCGGATTAGTACCCACAATGGGCTACCTCCACGAAGGACACGTTTCCCTCATCCGAGAAGCCCGCACCCACGCCGACGTCCTCGCCGTCTCGATCTACGTGAACCCGGGTCAGTTCGCCCCCTCCGAAGACCTCTCCACATACCCGTCCGATCTCCACGGCGACATCCGGAAGCTCACACAAATTCCCGGCGGCGTCGACGTCGTCTTCAACCCCCACAACCTGTACGACTACGGAGGAAGCACGGACGCAAGCGCACGTGCGAGTAATGGGGCGGTTAAGAGCGGCGGCTGCGAAACGGTGTCGTGCTTGGAGGACAAGGGGGTGGGGCACGAGACGTGGGTTAGGGTCGAGAGGTTGGAGAAGGGGATGTGCGGGCGGAGCAGGCCGGTGTTTTTCAGAGGGGTTGCGACGGTTGTGAGCAAGTTGTTTAATATCGTGGAGCCTGATGTTGCGGTGTTTGGGAAGAAGGATTATCAACAATGGCGGATAATTCAGCGGATGGTGAGTTCCTGTTCAATTTTTTGAGCTCCATTTTCAATCGGTTTTGCGAATTCTACGAAATGTATGATGAAATCTATTTTCGTGGAATTTTCGCCGCGCCATAAGCTTCTAGAAGTTAATGAATTGGAGCATGAAAGTGTAAAACTTTGAAAGATTTTGTCGGAAAAGTGATGGCCAAGACATGATTTAGTACCTCTTGTCTTGTCGCTACTTTTTCAATTGCATCCAATTTTTGTCTTTGTTGTTTGCATTCTGTTTAGTGTTTGAATTCGAGGACGTGTGTATGTCAACTTCCGTTAAATTCTTGTACGAAATTGTCACTTTTGCGGCACATGGGAGGATATATTTTGATGGACTTCATGTAAGAAATGACAAAATGTTCGGTGTGAGAACTTATTGTGTGAACCTGATGCCAATGTTGTGTTCATTGAGGATTTGAGTTGCTTGCGGTAATTGAATGGATAATTGTTGCAGATCATATATTTCGGGTTTGGGTTAAAACCGGTTTCAAAAACTTTGTTTGCTTTACTGTTGGCCATTTCAAACCTAATTGCTGCAGTAGTTTTAGACATGACATATTTTGATTAGATGATGTTTAGCCACATTTGTAGGAAGCTGCTTATTGATTATCGCTCTCTTTGTATTTGTACAGGTTCGAGATCTCGATTTTTCCGTTAGAGTGATAGGTTCTGAAATAGTGCGAGAAGACGATGGCCTGGCAATGAGTTCACGCAATGTGCGCCTCTCACCTGAAGAACGGGAAAAGGTTTGCAACTGCATTTAGCCTTTCTCATTATTTGCGAATATAGAACTTGAGTTGTGCAGCGTTCTTGCTCTAGCAGTGTCTTCTGTTCAAGTATTAGTGTGTTATTTTCGGTGATATGCAGGCACTGTCTATAAGCAAGTCATTGTCAGAAGCTAGATCTTCTGCAGAAAAGGGACAAGTTAATTGTAAAGAGTTGAGAGACTTGGTCATCCAAGCGATTAGTGAAGCCGGTGGAAGAGTTGATTATGCTGAGGTGAGCGTCGTAGAATGAACTTGTTTTACTGCATTGGCTTTTCATATAGCTCTGCATTTTAAAACCCCTATATGAAAGAATCTGTACCTTCGTTTTTCTTGTATTAATTTGTTCCTCCTTTCCGGGAGACGGCTTGTAAGCTAATTTTTCAGCAAACTTAACGAAGCTTCGCTCGAAATTTCTAATTGTTTGTGAATTATGCGGCCAGATTGTCGACCAAGAAAGCTTGGAGTCGGTAGAAGAGATCAGAAGGCCTGTTGTGTTCTGTGTCGCTGCCTGGTTTGGAAAGGTTCGACTGATCGACAACATGGAGATCAACATATGACCATTGTCTTGGTACTTCGTACTTCATATACATAGAAGAATGTCGAAAAACTTGGACTCGTTTTTCTGTTTGGCAAAAGCCATTTTCATACATTATTCTCAAGGGACATTTCCCTTCGTGTTTTCGATTCTCAATTGAAGGCGAAAAGGAACACATTTCCTTCACCTTTCATTTGCAAATTCGACACTTCTCACTTGTTGAATATCAAATCTAGAAACACTCACAGTTGTTTTGCCAAATCAGTCACAAAGTGCTACAACATAAGTTCCACGGAACAAAAGGAATCAAAGAGCGATTCACACTTCCGAGCGGGCCTATTATAGAAAGAATTCACGAATACAAGCTATACAAACGGTCTTACGATACAAAATATAGCGGAAAGTAGGATGTGCCAAAAATAATTATACGTAGACCAGAAATCAGCGCGACGAATGAACGTCATCCAGTCTGCAGTAAGAGTCTATGGACACATCAGCATTTGAAGCCATTGCACACGGATAGAACGATGATGAGAATCAGTGCGATTAAGATTCCCAAAACTATCAGCTTGACCTTCATGTTCTGCAACCACATCTTCCTCCTCATCTGGGTCCCCTGCTGCCTGAAATCTTGTGCCTGCATCACCCAAATCAATCAGTAACACATAATACAGAAGAAAATTAATGGAACTGAAACAAAATGCACAACCAACAAAAGATAAAGATAACTACTCTAACCCTACAGCGACTAAGGGTTTACTGGTGCTAAGTAATTGACTCGGCTATGGCAGGGTACAATAAAAATGACAACGGTCGCTAACCTGTGAGCGGAGGTTCTCTGTTTTATCCACCAGAAGTTCAATCTTCTCCCCACGATCAAGAACCTGCAAAGCACATAATCAATCAAATAACGTCGAACCACATTACTCCCAATCTCTAAAATTTTATTACTGAATATCAATCCCGCAAAAAAATGTCCACAAGAAATAGATATCTAACTAAACAAAGGTTTTTTTTTTTGTACATACAAATAGTCACAAGGCCTTACCTTCTCGATATTTTCCATCATAACTCCTTTGACTTCGGAAACCTGAGCTTTCACTTTTGCAAGCTTGCTGATCTCTTCGGGATGATCCACACAGTATTGCATGTGCTCCTTCAGTTTGGACCTATATATTGCCACCAAAATTATGGGATTAGAAGGACTTCATAGGAAATCGCAAGAGCATTCAATTCAATGAATGGAAAACAAAAAAACAACAATACCCAAATTCCTTGTTCAGGCTATTTGCAACTGCTGTTGCAGCTTTTCCCCCACCATATCTACCGGTAAAATCCTCCTTGATCCGCTCAAGGAAGGCAATCGGAACTTGTCGACCAACCGCCTCAACTGCGACTACACAATATGCTGTAGCATCGAATGAGTAAAGTTAGTTCAACTCCTATAGACATAAATGTATCAAACTTTAAAGAGTAGAGCGAAACAAAAATGAATAAAAAGATACCCATCATCCAACTACGTGTAATGTATAAAAACTAAATATCCATGCAACTACTTATAAAAACTGAAATGTTTTGCCACTGAAAAGTAATTTCAGGCAGCTCTTTCTTCTTTTTTTTTGTTTTTTTTGGTCGAAAACTTAAATTCATTACACAAAGGAAGGGTTACATGGAGCCAACCAAAGGGATGCTGGAAACCAATAAACATTGGGAGAAACCAAACACACATAAGCCCAACCCAATAAGCAGATAGACATAACAGAACCCTAAATCCTATCGTCCAAGAGCAGTAAACAACTGCCGCCGCCGCCGCCATGAACACCTTGCCAGCAGTCACCAAGGCAGCCACACTGGAGAAAACGACTGAGTGAACAATTGAACCAAGACATCATAGCACAAAAGTTACAAACCCATAACCAAATGAGCACCGCAACTAAAATTCGTCACAGAAATGCCAATCCGAACGATAGCCACCGAATCTAGATTACCTTCACCAAACCCTGCAAGTATATACAAATACAGTAACAGATGGAAGAGTGGTGAGGCTAAGGGGTATGTGAAATACCCCTACTTTGGCAGAAGCCAAAGAATCCGGCATGCCGGTTGGGGTAGGGGCAATGAAAAACAAAAATGGATTTGGCCACCATCTTCAGCTCGTCGCTCGTGGATTTGAGCAATAGTTTGGGGTGTGGATGAATTATGAGGGTGGGTGGTAGAGGGAAGAGATGGAAGAGGATGGAGGCTTGGGTTTGAAAAGGGGTGATACCATGATACATATATAGGAGGGGTGGAAAACAGAGGAAAATAAGACAGCAAAAACTGGCAATAAAAGCCGGGTAAGCGGCGAAGAACGCTGAGCCCACATACCACCAACTCTCAAACCAGCAGAGACGATTGAGAGCAGAATGCGGGGAATAAAAAAGATGAAAGGGGGGGAAAAGAGGGGGACAAAGAGACAGGAGGAAGGAGGAAGGGGAAAAGAGGGGGGCAAAGAGGGGAAAAGTTTTTTTTTTGTGGGGGGGGGGGGGGGGGGGGGGGGGTTGTGGGGGAAAGGGGAAGGAAACGGAAGGAAGGGAGGGAGCTAGGTTGTAGTAAGTAGGAGAGGCAAAGAAGAAGGGAAGAAAGGAGGAGGTATCTAGCTGCCTCCGACCCCAAGCAAGAGCAAGGGGCTTCAAAAACTCAAGGTTCTGGTGCAAGCATTCATGTCAGAGAAATGATCTTGACAGATTAATTAATAAGAGCTGTTCACAGTGGCCGATCATGGTACTCCATTTCCACAGGTTCCTTAAAGTGAGACAATTCATGTTCAACTTCTTCAACTAATTATGTTTTGGTAATGTTGACAAACTTGGTAGAAACATACATACCAATAAACAACAATGCTATTCTTACCATGTATTCATATCATCGCTCAATAGAAATGGGACTCACATGTGTTGGTGGCCCTAATTCTAATAGAGAGATGATACAAATGATGGTATAAATAGATAGTAAGTATAGCATTACTCAACAATAAAACATTAATTCAGATTTGACGATTAATGACTTTCTTGCCATATTTCCTATAGCATAATCTGGTAATTACAAAAAAAGTAGAAGCTAAAATACCGTACTCATTCAACTTATTTCAGCTGAGAGTTTTTTCGTTGGTTAAATCTGAAAACAAGGAACACTTTGAATTTTTGAAAGCCATTAGAATGCACAAGTGAATAAGCTTTACAAAACCAGATGAGACACAAAGCCATGCTCATCAGGCTTGCAGAATATTTTTGAGAAAGCTACAACTAACATAATTCGGATACAATAATATTTATTAACTGAATCCTGAAAAACAAATACCCAAATAAAAACTTCAATCGTGAATTTTATTTCTCTCATATCAGGAACCAATCAACACTCATATCAAACGAATCAATTTAAGTTCACAACAGCAGGTTACGAGGTTTACTTTTACCAATTTTTTTCCTTTTCACAGCACAAACTTTGACTCTATCATTCTCCACAAACATATTCTCACCTACCAAACAGCCTAACAAAATCCGAGAAAAACGCACAAGAAATTACGAGCCTGAGAATCTATACGAATCTTATCCTACAGCCTCAAAGCCAGAAAAATCTATGCCAATCGACCTAAAAATAAATGATTTTCCAAAAATAGCATAGAAACATGGAGGCAATCCAAATCGAGCAAAATTAGCGGATCAAATCCATGACCAAGACGCGGATCGGACCGGAAACTAAAAACATAAATCAGAAAAGATCTGATGAGAGAGAGAGGAATTACTGAAGCCATTATCGACGAGGTAGTTGAAGGTGTGGCCGTCGCAGTTGTAGGTGAACTTGTTGTTGGTGGCCGGAAGTTTCTGGAGGCACTGGGAGGCTATGCTGGTGAAGTTTCCGGTGAATTCCGTGTACTCTGCGAGGACCACCGTGCCGCGCGCCACGAAGCTGTAGATCAACGACTGCTGCCCCATCGATTCGATCCCCGAACCCTAAACCTAGGATAGAGAGAGTGGAGGTTTCGGTTGCGGATTAGAGAGAGAGAGAGGGCGGAGGTTCTGAGGGTTAATTTTTGTTGCAGAGAGAGAAGCAAAGTCGCGGTGGTTTTATCGTGATGAGAGAGAGAGAAAGAGAGAGAGAGAGGAGTTTTGCCTAGATGAGAAGCTAGGTAGCGACGGGGTCTTTGTTGTGAATTTGTTAAGCTACCCTCCAACTTTAGAGTAAATAACGAAAATGCCACGCAGTTTCTGAGCTGCGGTTGAATTTTGAAGTTTTTGGAAGCATCTGAATGGTCGTTTCTACCAAAGTCAAGGAGACGCACATAGGCCCCCACTAGAATGTTCAAAACTCTTTCAAATCAAAGGACCTCATCCAACACGTTTTTCTTTCTTTTACTTTTTTCTTAATTTTGAACTCTTTTTTTATTTACTAAAGTAATGTTGACGAACGGAGATAATTTTCGTATGCGGAACATGTGATCAAATTTGTGCGATCATTTAATAATAAATTGATACGTTGTCGTAAGTGGTAGAATTAATCAAAATACAAGAGAAAGTTTGTATGCATTTAAGAAAAAAGGTGAGACCAAATAAGGTAGCTGGTTGCACTACCCTTTTTTTTTCAAAAAATAAAAAAAATGAAAACGAAAGCTCAATAGTTAAACCTTGTAAACTATAAGCCTTGGATAATTTTGTTAATATTAAGTGCTGTCATTCATTAATGTCGAGTACTCCTGAATATTAAAGAAGATTACTGCCCAATTAAGTACTTATAATTTTGAGTTGACATCCAAGTGATGGTCCACCAACCAGGTTGCATTTCAATGGAAACATATGACCTAAGCACTAATTTCCTCAAGTGAAACCTAAAAACTGCCCCCAATTATTCATTAATATCAGCCCAAACTTTTTTTATGATCATCATATTTTTAAGGGTTTGTATTACAAATGGTTTCTGAAATTGAACAAACTCATCACTTTGATCCTTCAATTTGAAAATCAATCAATATCTTCATTGAAATTCATTATTGCACATTGATGTGATCCTTACAGTCAAAATCCAATAAATTTTCTGTTATGATGACATCCTACATAGCCAAGAACTTGGTGCTGCATAGACAAATTAAAAAGTAATTTTTTTAAATTAAAACAAACGAAATGAAATATTTGAAAAACTAAATCAACCAAAAAAAAAAAACCCAGTCAACATCTTTCCCAATCCCCATCCGCCTCTATCTCTCTCCCCCCCCCCCCCCCCCAAAAAAAACAATGTCATAACATCAAAAAACTTGGGCAAACTTTTTAATGTAGCGACTGTAATCCCTTCTAAAAGGTATAAACTGAGATGCTGGATATTTTTGCTTGTAATGCTCTGTGGTGGAACAAAAAAACATTTTTTTTTTCAAAAAGTCTCAACGTCCTCGTTGAGGGTCGCTCTGCGAGACGCCCAGCAGTCTCTAACTTGGTCTTCGAATCGTAAGTTTAAGCCCGTTCCCAGCTTTTGCCTCGCTCTCAGGTTGGCCCTTCTACTTGACTAAGTAGTATTCCACTCGTGCAGTGGGTGTATGGGCTAGCCCATGGTGCGGTCGAGTGTTTCTTCAATAATGTGCTGAGCTTGAAGACTACAGTGTCCGGGGCATGCCCATTTGGTGCACTCTTCTTGTCCACGACAACACAAGTCTCGTCGTCCCTCTTTACACCATTGAAGAAGATGTCAAGTCCTCTGATCGACCCCCCCCCCCCCAAAAAAAAAAACAATGTCATAACATCAAAAAACTTGGAAGAAAGAGAAGGGATTTCAATTACGGAGTCCATGGCGACCTGGTTGCAGAGAATCAATCCCAACCGCCGGTTCCATCTCTCCCGTCATTGTACGAACCTATAAGTGAAGAGAAATATTATAAATACTACTAGACAGTAGTATTAAGTTTTTAATATTGCCACATCGGATTTGTATCTTCCACATGGTGTCAAATTATTGGTTATGTAAGCTCTATGTGCCATGTATCAAATTAACATAAAATATAACAATTTTGATGGCATAGACCATATTGATGTGCAAGATAAAATTCAAGTACGAGATTAATTGAATTGCAAATTAAGAAACCTAAGTGATAAGTTAAGTCAATTTCACAGACAATTTGTAATAAAAAACCCTATTTTTAATTCCCAGCTCTAAATGATCGAAGTAAAACTACAAACACATGCTCTATGAGTTTTCTAAAATGGGATAATTATAAAGTTTATAACTTCAGTAGCAGTACTGCTCTCACGTGTTCAAGATGAGCCAAATGGCAGTCCGACTCTTGTTTTTTCATTCACGTCATAAGAAAAATATGATAAATTTTAATTCAGAAATACTAGATGGGTGGCTCGATGTATCTGTTTGTTTCAAGCACATAATATTAATAATATTAGATAAATGTAGTGGTGCCAGCGTGGTTACAGAACATGATCCCAAGAATTTAGGGAACCCAGATAAACATCACTTCATAGAGTTAGTCCATTCCCTCGTACTTCACAAAAATATTTATATTTTTCATTTCCGGTTTAATTAATTTGTTAATGGTATATTGACAATTCCTAATTTAATCTGACATCTAATTGTTGCGGAGTGAACAATCCACCTATCAATTACAAATAGGGGAATAAAATTAAAATTAATTATATCCTTGTCATTGGATTGGAAATTCCGCACGTGGTTTACTACCATTTTTGTTTTTTCATTTCAAATTTTGTGGATCACTACTTTTTATTGGATGGACTTGATAAATGTCGTTTTGGAAGTGTTTTCAAAATTGTTGAAAATATTTTCGGTTAAAATATTTTTAGGATCAATTTTTAGTAAAAATGTAACTAAATTTTGAAAAAACAGTTAAAGTACTTCCTAAAATAAGCACAATAATTGGTGTTTTTTTGCAGAAAACACTTCAAGTACTTTTGAGACCCAAAAACATTTTATCTAAAAGCGTTTTTAGTCATTTTAAAAGCACTTCTAAACGAGCTCTTCATTGTCTTAATAAGGCAACGCCTTGAATTTTCATGGTAATACCCTGTTAATTTGAACTTTTCTTTTTAACTCATAATGTTCTATGTTTAAACACAAACTTGCTCAACATTTTGATGTTTGTATTATTAATTACAGACAACGAATTTATGCATTAAGGTATAATATCAATAAGGGTTTTTTTTAATTTTAATCCTTCAAGAAAGATTGAAATTTAAAATAAACCTGGTGTTAGATTAGATATTGATTATAATCCCTTGATGTGTTATTAATTCAAAATAATTAATGTGCATTTTATTTAATGTCTCCCATTAAATATTTAAATTTATTAACATACAAATTTTAATTTTTTTTTTTTGACCAAAAAAGAGTTTTCTAATTTATTAATTTTATTTAACATTCTTCAAACTTGAAAGACTCAATTAATGTATCTAAATGCTAGTACCCGAAATGTGTGTATCGAAATGCATTATATTGAACTAATGTGTTTAAATGTTAGTACTGAAATGTATGTACCTAAATATATGCACCGAAATGTAATATATTAAATTAATGTACCTAAATGTGTGTACTGAAATGTGTACCTAAATGTGTATACCGAAATGTATGATATTGAATTAATGTATCTAAATGTTTGTATCGAAATGATGTACCAAAATGTGTGTACCTAAATGTATTTACTAAAATGTATTATAATGAATTTAATGTACCTAAATGAAGAAGACAATGTACATCAAAATATATTGTATAACAAAAATTAGTTTATCTAAATGTTGACAACAAAATATATTACGATAAATGAAATGAAAATAAAAATGAAAATTATAATGAAATAAAATTAATACATTAAAAATTAGAAAGAAAAAGAGAAATAATAAAAAAATCAAAATATAATCAATAAATGAGGTTATCAATGTATCAATGTATCAAAGGACTAAAATTAGATCTTGATCTTACTCATGGTTTTAATCTAAAAGTCATATTTACCAAGAATTAAAATGAAGTTTTCTATATCAATAAACATACATGTATTTCTTAAACATCGTTCCAATGACAGCGAAAATCTCAGTCCGCATATGACGATGAGCCAAAAAATGAGTTGTAAATACAAGAATTAAACAAAGTTTACTGGGTGATTTCAATGCTAACACCATCAACATTTTCAAGTTCTTGTTCTTGTTCTAACCTGGAGGGATGCATAGCTCCTTATACCTTATAATAATGAGGGAGTGCTACGATCAGACACGCGTATCTAATATAAAAAAGCTCAAATGCTTGATTGACCATAGCGAATCCTTATCACAATAGCATATATAGCACAAACAACATATATTTTAACTCAACCAACCATCAATGAACAATCAGATCAGTTCTGTTACTGGAAAAAAAAAAAAATTCCGATCAGTTCCCACTATGTTTGTGCGCCTCTTCCTTCTTCCTGAACAAATTTGATGCATTGCTGTCTATGTCCATCGTCCACTCAAACTAGGTCAACTCCACCTTGGGGGTCTAGGAAAGCAAAGTGAAGCTTCAACCGCCTAAACGTACATTCAATTCCAACAAAATTGGTGACGAGGCAGAAATTCATTAGAAGAGGGACTTTAAGCTAATGAAAGAAAAGTAAATTGTAGCAATGGTCTCTCAACTTTAATCAAATTGGAGCAATGGTCCCTCAACTTATCAAAATGTGTAGCTATAGTCATTTTCATCAATTTCGTCAAAATTTTGTCAAAATAAGTTATGTTGGAATGACCATTTATATAATTAGGGTCCATCAACTCATCAAAGTGTGTAATTATGGTCATTTTCGTCAACAACGTCAAAAATTTTGTCAAAACGAATTATGTTGGAAGGACCATTGCTACAATTGGGTTGAAGTTAAGGAATCATTTCTCCAGTTGAATTAAAGTTGAGGGACCAATGGTAATGAATTTTTAGTTGAGGAACCATTGCTCCAATTGAGTTAAAGTTAAGAGACTATAACTACAATTTACTCATGAAAGAAATTAGAAGAAATTAGAAGAAAAAAAAAATAGTTACAAATATAATTAATTGGAGAAGGATCAAAGATTTCTTGTTATTGTTTTGTATTGTCATGGAAACTTTTAATTAAACAACACTGATAGAGCATTAAAATTTGTATAAAAATTTAGTATTTGAGATCATTATATCATAACAACAAAGTTTGTTCACGAGCTTTAATAAAAAAAGGATCAACACATTAGATTTGAAAAAAAATTAAAGTCAAGGATAGTTCGAAACTATTATTACCATGTGATTTTTCTTTCAACATAATTAGATTTTCCTCTACATTATATAGATTTTGTATTATATGAACTGACAAAGAAAAAAAGAATTAGTTTAAAAAAAAAAATCATAAAAATGTTGGCTTTAGAAGGCTTATATAGCAAAACAGAATGCTAGTTTTATCTTGAAAAGACGTAAAATTGGAGATGTGGGTCCAGTTGTATTACCATGATGTATATAATTAGAGGTCCATTTAAATGCAGATGTGTTAGTTGTGGTAATGAGTACTAGTGTTTGTGCTTGTGATGGTAATTATGGTGAAGTTGATAATCAGGGTAAGCGACGAACAAACAAATGGAATATAAAAGGTTTGTTTTATTAACATTCCATACATTGTTGAATACACTCTATATATTAAATACGTCATACATCTACTTTTTCAATCAAAATTTATCTTAGTATACCTCACATACTTTCTTATATTACCTTCACACCCCAAACTTTCAACATACAACCCACATTCTTCACGTACATTCAACATTCTCTTATTGTTCATTCTTACCACACCTCTAAATTTCAATACTCATGCTAAACATATAAATGCTAATTATGAGATCAACTACATGACATTCGATTGTTGGTTTATTTTACTAGTAGAGCACAAATCCAAAATTTGTATCCGTCTCTGTTACTCCTCTAGAGTCAAATCTCACAAAATTTTGACCCAAAAAAAAAAATGATAGGACATGGGTGATTTTTTTATTTTTTATTTTTTCAAAATTATAATGGGTTCTATTCTTTTTATTGTACAAAATTTAAAAGGAAGTAGTGCCAACTGCCACGCTTACCACTTAGAGAAATTTTTTTTTATTTTATATTATAATGGATTTATTCTTTTTCTTTTTTTTCTTTTTTTGGAGAAATCATGTCACATCCCGGCTCGGGGCGGAACCACTTCCGGGGCCCGCTCCACCACCGTAGCACGATATTGTCCGCTTTGGGTTTACCATTCCCTCACGGTTTTGTTTTTGGGAACTCACGAGCAACTTCCCAGTGGGTCACCCATCATGGGATTGCTCTAGCCCCCTTCTCGCTTAACTTCGGAGTTCCTATGGAACCCGAAGCCAGTGAGCTCCCAAAAGGCCTCGTGCTAGTAGAGATGTGAATATACATTTAAGGATCACTCCCCTGGGCGATGTGGGATGTCACAATCCACCCCCCTTAGGGGCCCGACGTCCTCGTCGGCACATTTCCGGCCAGGGATTGGCTTTGATACCATATTGTCACATCCCGGCTCGGGGCGGAACCACTTCCGGGGCCCACTCCACCACCGTAGCACGATATTGTCCGCTTTGGGCTTACCATTCCCTCACGGTTTTGTTTTTGGGAACTCACAAGCAACTTCCCAGTGGGTCACCCATCATGGGATTGCTCTAGCCCCCTTCTCGCTTAACTTCGGAGTTCCTACGGAACCCGAAGCCAGTGAGCTCCCAAAATGCCTCGTGCTAGTAGAGATGTGAATATACATTTAAGGATCACTCCCCTGGGCGATGTGGGATGTCACAAATCAAAAATTTGTTTTGGAGTAGTTATAGATTTTGATAACAAAAAAAGTTGTAGTTCTTACAAAATCCATAATGAAGTATGTCTGGTTACGAATTCATAACATTTTTTTTTTTATTTTTAGGGTTTAGGTTTCTATTAATTTGGAGGTTTTTGTCAATTAGGGGTTTTAGGATTTTAGGGTTTGGGTTTAGACAACCAATTTAGAGTTAGGGTTCATATTAGTAAATAATTTGAGTATTCAATTTCTTTTAAATTTTTGGGGGCTAAATAGTCATTTCATGTTAAGATACATGAGTGATTCAATAATACATATTTATGTGGGGTGTATTCAACAATATATGAGGTGCTAAACTGCTAAAAACAAAACCCAATATAAAATAATGTTTATTAATTGAAATTAAAGAAACATTACAAATTGTCAAGAAGGCTAACCTAAAGAGACTATATTTTGACTAACTTACCTAAAACAGAAAGCCAGTTATAAGGCTTAGATGGTAAGAAAATCATAAAATTGTTTGCATAAATAAGTATCGAACCCATGACTTGCTAGAAACTTTAAACTCTAGTCCACTAATGGACGATATACTCTTTATTGTATAAACTAGCAGACAACAGATATGAATGAGTGAAATTCCAAAATAGGCCCTGCCGTATTCAGGCCTTCATATGGCTCCGCCCCTGAACTGAATGGTAAATGGACTAAAAACCTTTAACATAACAGAACTAATTGGTCGAAACACATGTCAAAACAATCATCTTTCGTAGTTATAACACACACAGGTATTTTATGTGGTAGTCGGAAGCCCCTGGAGTGAATCAGTTTTCTTTCTTCTTCTACACAGGTTCTACGACCTACTTCATCTCTTACCATCCTACATGCACAGTAATCTATAGAAACCCTAAGCTAGACGAGTTGAAACATACATAGAAACCACTTTGACACCCCCACCACGACAGCAGAACTGAAAAAAGAAACAGCTTCCTTACAGTGTCAATAGTAAGATGGGTACCTGCAGATTGAGCCGGCGAACACTAAAGATGTCCTTCATAGGGTGTGAATTATTGGCTAACAGATAAGATGTATATGCCTCTTTCGCTGACTTGCAAAGAGCATGGTTGAGAGCGACCATCTTCTCCTGCATCAGTCAAAGCAACACAAGGTTCCTTAGAAACCAGTTATTATTGTACAATAGCATTCAACAATAGAACATCAAAAACAGGATTTTACCAGTTTAGATTGCACATTTTTTGCCTGGACACGAGGAAGACCATAGAGATGAAGAAATTGTTGATGAAATTTTACTCATAGGCGAGAGATAGATGTTGAAGAAAGAATTGCTAATCTTCTTATGTCTGGTTAATATTTATTTCACATTTGATTGTCACGCAACTATAATGTGACCTTTTGTTTTTAAGAAACAAATTGTCAACTACATATATTTTCAATTAAGTATTTTATCATTTTATTAACGATCATTAATTTTTTAATTGAATTTTCATCAACAATTTAATCAAGTTGTATGCTAATTATACAAGAAAAATACTTATGCAAAAAATCTTGAGAAAAAAGTCGTTAATTTATTAGTACTAAAAGTGCATTCATTTCACAGTGGAACACTATTTAATATCAAAAACACTTCTATACAATCCAAAATAACTAGTTGGTTGCTTGTAAAACAATAAACTACTTACTCGTAAAAACGCTACTAAAAAGTGCTACGAACAAAAACACTTGTGAATAAAAAGCAATTTATAAAGTATCACACCCAAACGAGTCTTAAGAGAATTTTTCCGTCAAGTGTAAGATAACGGTCCAGATGACGAATGACGATATGTTACAACCGGATTGACAAAACTTTTTTTTTCAATCCCAACTCATACACTTGTTAACTGTTAATCTCCTCGTCCTTACAATTAAAACACATGAAGGCGATTGATAATAACAAAACTCTAACAAATACCATAGCACACAAAATCCCACAAACAGATGTGCTTGAGCTCGTAGTGTTGTCAAATCAAATCACCATGAAGTTCAAGAAACATAAGTTTTGATAGCAAGATAGTATTGTCAAATCAAATCATCATCAAACTCAAGAAACATAAGTTTTGATAGCAAGGTGTGTGAGACGTGTATTAAGTTAGCAGAGACTGCACTTGTTTTGTATGTCGACATATTTGTATACAAGTTTGGCCCATGTCTTTAATACCAACTACAAGCCCTAAACCCGAACCCGACCGTACTGCAACGAGTGAACTCAGAAGATTTTTGTTCTGTTGAGCTGACAAGAAAAGGGGAGAAACAACGAGAAAGTGACAGAATCTGAGACTCTGAAGTAAAACATGATTTGTGGGGTCTTAGCTTCTGCTTCTGCTCCCACACAAGCACTTTCTTCCCCGTTTTCTAAACCCAGAAGCAGCAGCTTTTTCTCTGCATCGTCTTCAAGCTCTGGAAAGGTTCACACAGATTTGAAGCTCAAAAGCGACGGATTTTATGGAAGAAAAGGGTCTCAGAGAAGCATATTTCACTGCAGTAGCAGCGCAGGACCCGGTGGACCCGGATTTGGTATTGTTCTTACCTCTGTTTCTTCAAATTAAAATTTTTTTTTTATATGTAATTTCTGTGCTTGCTGTTGAAATGAATGTTGTGGTGGAAACTGTTGATATATATATGAATTGGGGTTTTCTCTAAATTAAGAAAGAACAAGGCTTTGTGGTTCTTTGTTAGTTCTGTGAGGTGCTTACTGGGTTTTCATTGTGTTAATATTTCATTGATGAACAGTAATTTTTTGGTAATGGATTGAGAGTATGTCGTTACCCTTTTCCAGAATTGTCGAGTTTTATTGGTGAAATGTAAATTTTCAATTGGAATTTGCGAAGGTTTGATGGCTGAATGTTGCAGGTGAGGGTCATAGCAGGAGTGTTCTGGATGCCTTTTTCTTGGGGAAAGCTCTGGGTGAAGCTATAAACGAGCGCATTGAGTCCGGTGTAGGCGAGTTTTTGAGCACGATTGGTAGGCTGCAAGCTGAGCAGCAGAAGCAAGTTGACGAGTTTCAGGTAAGAAGTTCCAGTTGCCGGGGTTTGGTTCAGTTATGAATTCTTTCTCCTTGTGAAATTTCTGCTTTACAAATTTGTTGTCAGCACTTCTGTAGCGAAAAATATTTCCAGAATTGATGGATTGATATCTGTTTTAGATCCTTCTACTTGATATGCACTACATAATTCGATATTCCCAGTTTTATAGCGAATAGCGTGGGATCATCGGCTACATGATTCTGTTACTGGTTGTTCTAAATTTCATGTGGAATAATGTGGGGGGTTGATTACGGGAAGTGATTTCTGCACACCATTTTTCTCCCTCTACACCCCTGTTTATTTCTGTATGTTGGTGTTTGTGCTAATAATGTGCGTCGAGGTCATTCCCCTCCACACCATTTTTGCTCGTCAGTTTTATAAGGCATACGCTTGATTTGTTGATTATACACAGGAAGACGTACTGGAAAGAGCGCAAAAGGCCAAAGAGAGAGCAGCACGCTAGACTGCGGAGGCACAAGGAATCGTGACATCCACTACAGAAGACATAAGACTAGTAACAATCAACAAGACGTTACAGCAGTATCTTCAACGACCACCACGACTATCGTCACTCCTGTGAATCAATCCTCGACTGAACCAGCTCCGTCGACAACTAAGGATAAACAAGATCCTGCCGATGATGACATGGTTTTAGGGGTGCCAATTGATGACTGAGATTCATCTTCATGTATTAGCATATCTTACACCTTCCAGCCAATGCAGTTGGTTTTTAAACTGGCGTAGATCACTCATAAGTCATGGTAGCTTAATTTTGGATTGCAAATACACATGCTAGCTACATTATACGTCCTCCATTGCGATATTGTAATCCAATTTCAGTTAGACTTGACCTGAATCGCAGTTCAGATTTTGGTCGGTTCAGTGAGGGCAACCCAGTAAGCCGCAATCTTTATAGCATACAGCATTTTGCAGTTGCCATATCAAATTATTTATCAATCATGTGTGTTTAGCGTGAGCAGGACCAACAATTGAATCAAAGCTTTTCTATTGTATGCAGATATAACTCCGGTCCGTAAACAATAATCTGAAAACCAGCAGTATTCAAATATAATTTAAAGAGAACAAAAAAGCAGGCTAACTCAAGACCAAACTTGGGTATGCATCTTGAAGCGCCTCTGATGATACAATTATATTCCATCGTCCTGGCTATTCCTCCGGTTCATCGAATCCAGTACCAGACATGGGAACATTTCCAATACCTTGACCATCACTAGCAGATCCCTTCTTGTAATCCACTTTAAAGTCGTAGTCACCGTCAGCGTCCATAGCGTCAACTGAGGCTGTGGCTGACTTTGCCTTTTTCTTTTTCTTCTTCTCTGCTTTCTTTAGCTTAGGATTGAGAATACCTTCAGCTGTATACAACTTCTCATTTTGCCTGATAGTTCTAGTCGCTTTCTTATCCTTGGGTTTACCGGCATCTTCTTCTTCGCATGCCATGGACTGGTCATCGTCTCCATCGACCATATCTTCAGGACTTTCATCGACGTGACTTGATGGTCCTTGTGCCGCATCAACCTGGTGTGTGACAAAATGCGAAAACAAATTACATTTGAGAATTTGATAATCCTTCACGAAATTTAAAATCAAATGTGAATCGGTCGGCTTCCTAGAAAGACTACTGAATGTACCCGAAAACATGCAGAGACAATTCGATTTACCATAGTTTAACTACTTCAAAGCTGAATAACAGAGAAGGATTCAGGAGTGATATGGTATTAGCACAGATTTCAAACCTCTTCAATATCTTCATCAAAATTGAGCGGGCAACTCGGAGGAACTTCAACAGGATGGAAATCACTAACGGACTTGAGGCTTCCTATGTATGAAGATTCAGCATTGTATACTTCATCAATGTTAAATGCCTTGCCCAGCTGCAAAACAATGTTTGCCTCTGAAGGTTCATCTTGATTCCTAACTGGGGGCATAGTGTAGTATGGAATTTTACCTGAAACACATCGAACATTTAACATCAATTATCAAATCTTTCAGCATATTTACAGAATTTTTTTTTCCAACACAGTTCTTGTCTCATGCAAGAAGGTCAATGCGTACCCTCATTCCAGTCGTGCAGAACAATTCTTGCAGCAGCGCCGATATCTACAACACCACCCTTTTTGAGCTTACCCCTAACTGTAGCCACCTTATGCAGAAAGTCATCGACTGAATCGAAACTTGGGAGCTTGTATAGAGTCACCAAAAGTCTCTCTGGGCAAAGCTTCAAAATTTCCTTTACTGTTCAACAAAGGGTAAAGTGAGTAAATCTTGTTTGCAACTAAATTCCCAAAGGATTGCAATACATGTAAGTTTCATATACAACAGCACTATAAGAAATTCATGGTAGATCAATGCATGCTTAGGGCACTCAAGCAGATTAAAAGGGTTAACCGAATAATTAGACAATGGGTAAATACCTGGAGCAATTGGATCCTCTAACTTCTCAATTCTTTTGCAATTTCGAAGTGCTATAGAGGCATCATTCTCTTTAGATCTAAGCATTACAACACCAGGGCAGTCCAACAATTTGACATTATTATCCAATTGAACTTCTTGCAGCGATCTTGTTAATCCTGGAGTAGAACCAACATTGACAACACGGCTTCTCTTCAAACTGTTAATCAGACTACTCTTTCCAACATTAGGAAGGCCGATAACACCCACAGTAATTGATTTCTTGATCTGTGAAGGACAAAAGCTCACATTTACACCAGAAATAATGTGATGAAATTATTCAAACCTACTCTTATGCCAGCAATGAAAACCCTAATTTCAGAGGGATATATATAATATGCCTCTGCGTGTGTGTGTGGCGTTGCTTCCTGAACAGATGATATTCGTACCTCATGACTTCTGGAATAGTTCTTCAACAATTTAAGAAGAGTTTCAGCTCCCAGACAGTCACTCGTCTGGAGAAGGCTGCTTGGTTTTGATTTCTTTGAAGATGATTTCCACCCTAAGTTTGACCTTTGCTCTTGGGTGTTGCACTTGAAGGCAACAGCTGGTAACTCTTCCCTAAGATAAGTCAGCCACTTCTCAGCAGCTTCTCGCGGGACAAGATCTGAGATCCAAGAACCATCACAGTTAATAAAGGCTAAAGCTTAGAAACAAGAAAATAAATGAAAGTGCAAATCAATGTCTTAAGATACTAGAAAGCATGCAATGTATTACCAATTTTGTTCAGAAGTAAGACGAGATGCTTATTAGGACCCGATTTCATCACCATCTTTTCCATATCAATACATCGGGTACCCAGGGGATCTCGAGCATCAAGAACTTCCAAAATAACATCTGAGGCTTCAATAACTTTAACCAATTCCTTGTAGAAAGCCCTATCTGAGCTATCTGTACAGAGCAACAAGCATTTCAAGAACAATTAAAGAAATAGAAAAGGTAGTGATATGTTCAAGCTGAACCTTCCTTAAAAACACCAAGTAACAACATACCCCGATTATTCCCAAAGCCAGTAGACTCATCAATACTCCTTTCTTCTGCCAATTCCTCTGAACTGGGGACATCTTCGTCCTCTACAATCCCCATCTTCCTCTTTTTAGCCTGAATAAGAATAAAGAGTTTTCTTACCAATAAGATAAAGCTGAAAGTGTGTACTAAAAGCAGCCAAGTGACTGTATCTAAACGATGAAATCTGCAAATAGGCTGAGCAAATATTATTGACAACTTCTACATTAGAACTCGAAGATCGAAACTTCATATGCACACAAAATGGATACTCTATCGATGAAGAAAAATACCCATTCATTCTCAGCTATTAATGCATCATATGCTATGAACTTTAAAACCCAATTTCAATTGCCAAGCTGAATGTCAAATGCATAAGTAAATAGAAAGGTCTGTATTTCGTATCCAACCGCTCGAAAACTCAATAAACTCTAATTTGTAAACTGTTACTTAAAACAATTCAAACAAAAACCAATCACAAAAACAGAAACCAATGCAGCAATACTTGACTAATATACTAAAACAGTACCCTTTCCTTGCGAGCAGCCTTCTTTTGCTCTTCTTCTTCGATATATTTAGCCCGTCGGACTTCGAGGGCCTTGAGCTCCTGCTCCTTGAAGGGCCAGTCATTTGGGATACCAGGGTCCTTCTCGACCTTCTTGTTCTTGAAGCCGAGCTTCTTGGCCTCCTTGGCCTTCTTCTTGTGGTGCTCCTTCACCTTCCTTATGACCTTGTACTTCTTCTTCAACGTTACTCTCTTGCTCTTGCTCTCTGCAACCCATTAATCCAATTACAATCAATTCCAGAAACAAAATACAAAATTATCAAAACAAATTAACAAAAATAATAAAATTTCGGTGAAATTTTCTCTCTTACTCTTAATCTTTGCAACCCATTAAATTCAAATTCCAATAATTCAACAAAAGAACAATAATTAACAAAAATGAGAGACTTTCAGTAACGTTAAGAGGCTTACTTCTGCTCTTCTTCACCATCGTTGGGTGTCCTTGAAATGAACAACAGAAGCTGTAGAGAGAGAAAGGAGACGAGAGAGAGAGGAGGCCCCTGAATCGGTTTAGGGTTTTGGGGAAAGTGAAAGAAGATGGAGCTCTGATGCCGCTTAGGGTTTATCTACTTTGGGATTTGGGTCGCTGTGGAGCTGACTTTGGGCCGACCCGAATGATTTTCTAATTGAGTATGGGAGCCCAGAGTTTGACCGGGCCTAGGCCCAACCTGAATAACTGAAAGCGAAAAAAATAATTTGGGGTGAGAGAGGCTCGAACTCTCGACCTCAGGATCGCTCAGAAGCTATGAGACCTACGCGCTAGCCAACTGCGCCACCACCCCGTCGATGTCAATACTTGACATTTACTCTTTATAGCTTAGGTCTCATTTTTTAACTAGGAGATTTTTAACAAATTGGAATGGATAAGACACTACTGTTAACATATGGTAAAAGAAGAAATGAAAATTTGTGACAGAATTAGAGGTATGAGAATGATTCCTTAAAAAGAAATTCATCAATTCTAAGCATTTCCAAATTAGTAGGATTAGAAGAGAGAAGTTTTCTTCGTGTTTAATTTTCTTCTAATCCTTTCAAAAATGAGAAATCATTCTGCTCCATCTTCAATATGCCTTAAATGTAGGGGGTTTTCAATACCCAATCTTTATACCAAACGAGGGCTTATTTATGAATGTCTCAATTATCTTTTGCCGGGTGTGTTTTTATTTTGAAAATGCAATATTTTTTTTTGTCTTTTTTTCAAATTTTATTCAATAAAGCGATATTATTTATACTAAACAGTGGAAGATTCGGGCTAAAGCCACACACAATATACCAACTATGATAATTTGGTATCGAATTCGTCATGCATGAGAAATCAAATTAAAACCTTTCACTTACAAGTTGGGATGAATAATAGTCTTTTTTCAATAATCTAATTAAAAAATTATCTTTATAAAGTAGACTCAATCTCGAGGGAGTTAGCAAAGTGCCCTTGAGAAATGTTGAGCAATTGATGGATTGTTAGAGAATAAAGCTTAACTTTGAATTTGCATAGCATATGCGCCTTATTGACAAAATGTTGTGCTCCTTGTAGTGGTATCCAATAGTTTCTTGATCATGAGTTTTCCATAGAATTAGGTCTAGGGTGATTGGTGTGCTTGAAAATTTAGGATGCCAACCAATGATGCTTTGTCATCTCGTTAGTTGTTTTCAAGTGATTAACTTTAAGCATATGCTTTAAGATTTTGACCAAAAAAAAAAAAAAAAAAGCATATGTATTAAGATAGTCAATTGTGTTACACTAATTGATTATTTAGAGTTTCACACTAAGCTGTCTCGAGTTCAATGACTTGTTATTTATGAAGTAACTTTAAATGTTAAAGAGAAACAGAATATTCAATTTAGTGTGTCTTATAAAATAAAAAATGGAACAAAATCTATGCATATGAGTTACATCTTCAACTTAATTAAGTTCGTCTTATAAAAACTAATATCATCTTCATTCGAGGGATGTACGTCACATTTAGTCTAAATTGGAAGGAAAAACAATCTCCAGCCAAATGACAAATAAATAAATAAATAAAGATTATGGAGAAATTAGGTTATCATCCCTAATTGTTATATAGTATTGATTGAAACCTTATTGGTTTTAAGTTTTTGATCAAAGTCCTTTGACATTGTCCACATGTCATTTTTTTAATTGATTTTTCTTTTCAAAATTGTGTTATTAAATTTCACATATCATTTTGTTGGATTGTTTCGGGAAAGTTGACCTGGTTGGCCTAAATTTTAGGGATTTGAAGTTTGAAAACTTTTATGAGTTATATTACCTTCACGGTTAGCAACATTAGTACAAAAACATATTTGCACGACGACAATTTGCATGATAGAGCAAATTGCGTTGCGCAAAGTATGTTTGCGCAACGATGGCAACAAAACATCATGCAAAGACATTTTGTGCAATAGAACTTCGCGCGACGCAGACTGACGTCGCGCAAAATAGCTTTGCACAACGAAGCTAGACCTTCGTCGCGCAATGTCAACGGATTTTTCCACACTACTAAATTTGTTTTGTACATGATTTTTGTACAAAATATCATTGAAAAACGAATTTGAAGGTATTTTCTTCAACTTGCATATGGGATTTTTGTATATGTACCTTTGCCTACTTGCTATGCGCTTTTTTGGTAATGGTGGTGTTTTGTGAGATTGAATTTTTAATTAATCTTTATTAATTTTACCTATTAAAAGGAGTGAGACTGTATATATATTGCTGAAGACTTGTTTGGGCTTCATTTGGACTTTATCGGGGTTAACTTATATATTTACACTGAAGAACTTGTAAGAAATGTTGGGTTCCGCTTGAAATTTCCTTGATTTGTGCTATACGGTTGCACTGAGGGTAAATCTAATGCACCGCAAGTAATTAAGAATTATATTGAAGAAAGTCACATTTATTAAGTAGCTTTAAATATATTTATTTTGTTATAACACTTAAGAAATTGAATGGTATATATATTTAGGGAGTTTTAACAAAAAGCCCACAGTACTGTTCACTTTAACGAAAAACCACATTTTATACTAAAAAGTCAATCCTGGTACTATTCACTTTACCCTTTATTTTGTCCTTATCATTAAAACTTAAAGTTTTCAAACCATTTTCATTAGTTTTCCTATATATTTATTAAGCAGCTTTAAATTTATTATTGTAGTTCAGATCGGGTTTTTGTTTGAAAAATATATTATTGTGTTTTATGAATTGAATTTGAAATGAGTTAAGTCACATTTTCAGTAAATTTTATAATAATTAAAAAAAAAAAAAAAAACTAACTTGTGCGATGTCACAATTGGATCATTGCGCAAACACATTTTGCGCGACACACCAACCAATGCGTTACACAAAGACTGTTTGCGCGACGTAGCAGCCAATGCGTCACGCAAATGTTGTTTCCAGGAGAAACAAACTGCGTCACGCAAAGTGTTTTTGTGGTCCACTAGTGTAAATATTTTCAAATGCCGATCAAATTAGTTCATTGTATTCGTATAAAATCAAGGAGTGTATCTGTAAAAAAAATCATCAAAATCGGAGTTAAAATTACCGTTAAATCGTGATTTTTCGTTTATAACTATCGAAAAGTTTTGTCCTGTTACTTGATATTTGAATGTTTGTTTTTTACGATTTTTGGCGTATGCGATCTCGAAGTATATACAAACAAGTTCGACAATTCGATCATTGAAACTAGTTTCGTAGAATGTGTATCCCATCAAATCAATAGATTCACTAACACTTGGAGTTTGTTTATACTTTCATTAAGTATAACATAATATTTTGTGGTATCCACTAGTGTAAATATTTTAAATTGAAGACCGAATTAGTTCATTATATTCATATAGGGTCAAGGAGTGTAGCTGTAAAAAATCATCAAAATCAGAGTTAAAATTACCGTTAAATCATGATTTTTCATTTATAACCGTCAAAAAGTTATATCCCGTTACTTGATATCTGAATGTTTGTTTTTTGCGATTTTTGGCGTATGTGATCTCGAAGTATATACAAAAAAGTTTGGCGGTTGGATCGTTGAAATTAGTTTCGTAGAATGCGTATCCCATCAAAACGATAGATTCACTAACACTTAGAGTTTATTTATACTTTCATTAAGTATAACATAAAATTTCGTGGTATCCACTAGTGTAAATATACAAACAAGTTTGACGGTTGGATCGTTGAAACTAGTTTCGTACAATGCGTATGTATATTTATTAAGTAGCTTTAAATTTATTACTGTAGTTCAGGTCGGGTTTTTGTTAGAAAAATATATTATTGTGGGTTTTATTTAAAAATAAATTGAATTTGAAGGGAGTAAAGTCACATTTTCAGTATATTTTATAATAATATTTTTTTAAAAAAACAATACCTTCCGCGACGCCACAATGTGATCGTTGTGCAAAACCACTTTACGCGACGCCAAAATGTATACCCGAGTCCAGCCATGTAAAAAATAGGCGTTTTTTTTTTTTTTTTTTAATTTTCCCAAATGGAGGTGCAAACCGTGCAATTGAAAAACAGTCGGTCTTTCATCCTTCTCTCTCACTCGGTATCTCTCTTATTCCCGTAGCTTCCTCCTCATCACTCCTCCTTATCCGTCCTCCTCATCGCTCATCTCAGCCAGTCCTCATCCTCCTCATCCTTCCCTCTCTCTCATTGCTTATTTCCATCCCTAATCTCAGCCACTCTCGACTGCAAACTGTGCCATAGATTCATCTCAGAATCAGGTATCTATCTTTTCTAAATTCGTACTTTTTCTTCTTTCTAAGGTCATAATCAGGCTTTAATGCCTTAATTTGAAGATTTTGGTATTGTAATTAGATTCAACTTGGAAAATTAAATTAGAAATTGGGGGTTTTAGTGTTAAATTGAATTTTAGGGTTAGGATTCAATACTGGCAAAGTCCTTCAACGGTAATGGTGGATTCTTCACCCTCTACAACCAGCCATACATCTCACCATATAATTTATCGAAACTCATATAGTTATAACACACAAAAGAACTTTAAGTTCCAATTATGAACCTTCCTTTGGTCAAAATTGAGAGGCAAAACTTAAAGTTTTGCAATAGTTAAGGAAAGATTTCTGGGTAGTGACATTTTTATGTGATTTAAAATATTCAAAACATTTCTATTGCTTGAAGAATTTGATTTGTTATCCAAAAGATTTGTATGTTTCCCCCTCAGTCATTTGGCACACTTCACTTTTCGGCGTTTTCGCTCTAGAAGAGTTGCATAGAGTTCAAGTCTCATGTAGTTTTTTTTTTTTTTTTTTTTTTTTTTTTTTTTTTTTTTTAATAAAGTTTACATTCTTTAATTTCAACAGATAGATTTGAGCATCGGTTTCAGGGATATTGTGTGATTTTCTTATCTTTTGATTTATACAGGAGAAATTTCCTGGAAGAGGAGGAAAAGATACCTTAGAAACTTCCAAGGAGCTAAAACAGTGTTGGTCTAAGCCATCTGGTAAGTTTTCATTGCATTCCGAAATCATTGGTAATTTCATATGTTGTTTATTGCAATGATCCGGTAATTAAGATAATATTTCTGCAAGAGAGGGGATCAACTAAAGGATGCACAACTATGAAGCTAAACATTATGGTTAAAGATCTTGATATGAATACCACTTCCATGTCAAGAAATAAGAAACCAAAAATTGCTATTTTTCAAAATATATTGATCATCAATGGTCACCTCAGCTGTATCCCATTTTCTTTCACAATCTAAAGATGAAAACATAGGATTCATAGAGACTAATTAGACCCCCAAAAGAATCTGATGCTTTAGTTCAACAATATATTCAAGACATTAATATTTTTGAAACAAAGAATCATAATCATGTTAGTCAAAAAAGCTTTATCAATCTCCTCAGGCCATGTTATCCCCAACTGTATTCTTACCTGTTATAAGAAGAAAAAAAAGATAGAAACAAAGAATCATAAACAGAGTAGGGTAGTATAATCTCCACAAGAGTAGGGTAGTATAATCCCCTAGTGGCATATGAATTTTTTTTCCTCTCTTTCTTTTCTGCCCAGAAAACATGAGTGTTGCTTGCTTTAAGATTGTAAATAACAATTAATTATTGCACTACGATGTAATGCACCCACATACATAGCTTAATTACTAATTCACTTTTCTTTTCAATGGTGGTTAACTGCTAATTATGCTATGCACTTGGGTTCTTGTTGTTGCATTGGATGCCTGCATTGTTGTCATGGATTCTCAGTGAGGTAGTGAATGAATTGTCTGCATTTTTTTCCCTATCTTTCTTGGGTAATGACATGAGCTTAACTTCCTTCTTGTGTGTGTACTATGGTTTCTTGCTTTCTCCAACCCTTTAGAGATTTTGCATTTTCTGTAATTTTATTAAATTGGGGAGCTGTTGTAGGATAGTTTTTAGAGTTGTATTGCAATGTTAGAGGTGTATTTTTGGATTTGATTCGAGGGCTGTATAATATAGTGGGTGGACCTCTGGTTCAATAGGTTTTTTCATCTCAAATTTAGCTCTTTAATAAAATTCCATTTCACAGATATGTGGAGTCTGGAAAACACAAGGTAACACTAGTGGATTGAAGAAACTTAGTGGATATTTCTTTTGTTGTCTTAGCTTCAATCTGAAGTGTGATTGACAGTTGCATGGGATATTTAAATTGTAAGGGTCTTCAGCCAACTGCTGGCTAATGAAGAAGTCGACTAACTATGTTGGTTGACCTTCAATCCAGAAAACCTTCTGGTTTTGGTTTTTCTCTTTCGACAATGTGTCTAGTCAAGTTCCATTTAATTGGAGTCCATATCTGAAGGGTCTCAGAGTGAACTAATTTTGGTCAAAGAACTAGGCTATCTAGCCATAGTCTAAGCTTATAGTGTGGTAAACTCTAGTATTAACATGTTCTTGGCATAATTTCATATTATAATCAAAGTTGGTTGAGGCCTTCAAGCTTCTTACACATGTTGTCATGATATCTTCAATAAAAGTACAACAAATAAAAATACGACATATTAAAGTTGTGTACCGTGTTAACATCTGATCCCATTGGTTTAAAGTATAGTTGACATCTTTAATTAGTATTGTTTCTACCATTGCATTATTGCTTTATATATAAGTGAACAAATGCAAGAAAGGATATGATATTACTTTGGCTGCTAATTGATTAGTTTCAAATGCAAGAAAGGATTAGTTTCTAATGTTATTTTTATGGTTCAAAAAGTGTATAGATGTCGTAGTTGATCACTCGTCGTTGGAGTGTGACCAATGCGCCTCTCGCATCATCAATATCTTCTACTCTAGGCGTGAGTGCTCCATTGATTGGGGAGCCTACACCCCTTACTAAGGCTACTCCCATGGCGTCCCAGGTGCCTATATCATTGATGTCATCAGTGTCGGTTTAACCGCTCAGTGCACGACGGCCTCACCAGCACCGCCACAAGTCGGAGCCTTCTTATCACACTTCCTTGACATCCAGAGTCAAGGGTGGGGCCTCCTAGCCAAGTAGTTTTTTTTTTCTAATTCTCACTACGTTGTATTTTTTTTTTTTTTTTTTCATTTTAAAACTATTAGTTTTATGATTGTGAAAATTTGCTGGATTGTGAAACAGGTGTCTCATCTTCCAGATTAACCACAGGAGATTTCAATGCCTTGAAGGAGGAAGTGCCAACCCTAAAAGGTCAGCTTCTCATGGTAAGCAGATGAGTATTATTGTACGGGCCTTACAGATGTTCGGCCGGCAAATCCCGATGCCAGCACCCGATCTTGCTCCACCTTTGACCTCCCAACCACTTCGCCCAACCGATACCCAATTGTCTGATGTATCAAACTTAGAAGACAATTTGTTGTAGTTTTTTCTTTTTTATTCGGACATCTTGTGTGTATATTTTCAAATATTTTATAATTAAATACTTTTTCTTGGTTTATTAATTATCGTTTAGAATTTAATTACAATATTTATTAAAAATTAAATAAAAAATATTTTTGCCCAAAAAAAAAAAAAAATCCAAGAGTTTGCGCGACGAAAAAGTAACATGCGTCTCGCAAAGTGTCTTTGTGTGATGCAGGTCCCTATGTCGCGCAAAGACATGTTACTTCTTCGTCGCGCAAACCTTGCTTTCACTACCTTGGTGTGAGGGTTGGCGCGCAATGAAGGCTTCGTCGTGCTAATTTTCAGGCAACGTTTTTTGACTTTGCGCGATGAAGGACTTGCGTCGCGCACAATGTTTTTTGTACTAGTGTAGTGTGTTAATTAACCTCCATTGTAGGCATAACCGCTTTTGGTATATGGCCTCATCCCTTAAATCTTTGTCTACACCAACAATTTCCCCATAGAGATCCTCCAAGCCCAGAGCATAGTGTTCCCTAATGCCTACGTCTTAACGGTGCGCTTGTGGTTCACATTGTGTTAAGTTGGGTGGCAGTGTACAAATGATGTTGAGTGTTTCTTGGTGAGTTGTACAATTTTTGTACATTCTTTTCTTTGGGTACATTTGTCACATCCCGGTCTGGGCCCCCACCATATCCTGGGTTCGACTCCACCGTAGCAATCTATATTGGCATGATTATAATGTAACCAATATGTGCCCAAAATAACATCAAAATCAACAATATCCAACGGAATGAGGTTAGTGAGCATAACAACATCATCCACCAACACGGGACATCCTGTATACACACAACTAACATAACATGTCTGCCGTCTAGGCCAAAATCAAAACGTGCTGACCGTCACGCCTTGATTTTGGTTGGGATGTGTCAACATTCTCTTTCAAGGTGCAAACACACACACATAGAGGTTTTAGCATTGATCAGGGCAATATTTACGTGTGTATATTCTTTTCCTTGGGTACATTCCTTGTATTTTTTTAATAGTTTGTTGAGCCAAAATTAATGGGTACATTCTTTTCCTTGTGTTTTAAATGTACCCATGAGTTTTTCCTCTTATCCCTTTTTATTTGGGTACAATGTTATTTGAGTACGTACATTGTTGTGTTTATGCAGGAGTACATTTTTGCTATTGTCAAGTTCATGGGTACATGCAATATTAATTTACCGGGGGTACATTATTTCGCTTTACACTCCTCAGTAAAATTTGCAAAACTTTGTGAACAATTGTTTGTTGTGTACATTGTTATTAGTCTCATAATCCTTGAGATTTTTACCATTTATAATCTGATAATTATGGGATTTTAAATTTCATAAATGGTGAGATTTGTTAAATACAATTTTAAGTTAAAATAAAAAACAACTGACATAAAATATATCAATGCTAATATGCTGACGTGTACAAAGTCAAGGGACTTTGATCAAAATATAAAAATCAATAAGATTTCAGTTAAAAATGATTGGTGACTAGGGACCGAATCCAAAGTATCCCTAATTTTATTCTTACATCTATTTTTCTGGAACTTTATTCTAAATGTCATCTGGTCACAAATGAAGAAACTATTGGTTGAGGATACGAAACTTCCTTTGATGCCTGTGGTGTGGACCTAGTATGTATGTAGAGAGAGATAGGTGGTTTTACATATTGTATGATAGTTTCGTTTGATGTTTGTTTTTTCATTGGAAAAATAATCCCAATTGTTCACCAAGACGTCATTTATTTCAGGTAGCTTTGTACCAATGGTTGCATCAAAATCTGGAGGCAGTTGCATCAATGTATGAGGATCGATTTGATTTATGGACGTTCAGAGCTAACTCATTAAGGAATCAGACGATGGCTGGACCGGGGATTATAGTTGGTGGAAGTGGCTTACCCGGAAAAGAACTGACTCATCAGCATTACATCAGGTTGTGATATGTCAATTCTCTATGCCTGTAAAGCGAACAAAAGAATTAAGGGCCCTTACAGGGTGGAATGCTCTTTCCCCTTGCCTCACATTTTTTTCTCATCTTTTGCATTTACCTGCTCTAATGCTGAAATAAATGAATATGGATGAGTTTTTGTCTATCGCAGGAGGTATTACTTCAGCCTATATTCCTCGAGTTATTTGACATCAGCATGCCGTTGATGAGATCAGTTGTTGACAACGTCAGCAAGGGTCTCTCGTTTTTTCTAAAATGCTTGATGGGAAGGTCATTAGGACTCGTCTATACCGGAATTAGACAGTCTCTACGATGGAAGTCATACACCAGTATTCCTTTCCATTGTTCATTGCAATTTGCCCTTTTTGATAGGGAAGAGTTGGTTAGAAGAAATTGAAGAATGTAAATCAAATCTCTCAGATTCAAAAATTCATTTATGGTTGGGCCATTTGAGGCACTCCTTGTACCCCATTGGTTAACAATCTGAGAATTACAATGAATTTAAATTTTGGCATCTCTCATTCAATCTATCTTTCTAGTATCGAGTGACAGAGTGACTGTTGTACTGAAGAATTACTCCTTCGGGTTTGTCTCACCATATTCCATATATGTCATAAAATATTATGTCTAAGTTCTTAAACTGGATTTCAAAATTTTTTGCATTGTGTGTTTGTTTGTTTGCTACCCCACTCGTAAGGGTGGGAAGCCCCAACTAACCCGAGAGCCTTAGGGCGTGCTTAATGAAGAAAATGGTGGGAAACAAAAATTTGAGAAAATGACTGGCACATAATGATTTTACTTTGCAGAAGATCACAAAAGCAAAAGTTTATTTCAACAGAAGATAATCCTTCATCCTTGTGTCGTGTTAGGCCCTACCATCTTTACATCCTAATCTTTCCTTATGCTAAGAAACTTCTTCTTAGACACTAATCAATTCATTGTGTCCACTCCTTTATGTAAAGCATGGTTTCCCACTTTTAGACTTTACCTTTTAACTTACCAAATTACGAAGAGCAAACATTATTGGGAAAATTAGATACTTGCATCTCCAAAATTATGCATAAGTTTAACAACTCAATCATTCAAAGCCATGCAATTGTTGGCTTTGAGTTGTGCGACGCTCATTTGCAAACAGATGCGTGACGGTATCTCATTTTTTGATGTGTGTGAGTCTCACTGAGAGACCGTCGACGTACGAACGAGCCACTGATATAGCATTTTCGTTATTGGATTGAGGTCTAAGAAAAGAAATTTGTGCATTGAGGTCTAAGAAAAGAAATTTGTGCAGCGCACTGCCCGACCAAGACTTTCTCTCCTTTTAAAAATATACATGATCTGGCCATATTCATTGAGAAGCCCTGGCAGACATGGCGGGCAGAGAAATGGAAGAACACAACAAAAGAGGAGAAAAAGTTATGATTAAAGGGTTGAGGAAGCATCACTATCAAAACAAAACAGTAAGAATTTATTTTGTACAACGCTATATTTATACAAAGTTGATAAAAAATTCGTGTTAACTCGCTAAATGAGTTAGCCATAATAAATTAGTAATAAACTCGTCATTCATTGAAGTCAAAGCTAAGAACTCTCACTTACAATTGAAAATGAACATCATTAGACCATAATAACACCTTATGTTTGGCTGGGAAGTCGAAGTTATGACCCTTACTTACATTTACAAATGAATGTCTCTTAATCATACAATGGATCAAACACCTTTTCTTAGCCATGATTAGACAATTATAAAGAAAATCATTGGTTATTATTTGTGTGTAATTCTGTGGACCACACTGCTTTTGGCCACTTTTCTAACCTTTAATACGTGGTTGTCTGGTGACAACAACCTTACACTAGACTAATCAGGCTAATTGGAACTGTAGTTAACTGTACCTATTTGACGTTGATTACGAACCTTGATGTGCAAGTGATCTAATCAAGAAGAAGAAAAATCGAAGAAAATTTGAAGAAATATATTTAGAGTTCTACCAACACGCTGACGATCTGTGATCATTGATCAATGTTGAAATTTTATTATGAGTTTACAAGCTACCTGGTTTTAACAAATATGTGCATGAGTAAATTTTGAGAATTAAGTCGTTGCAACGTAAAGAGAGGAGCAAGATTCACTCTCCCAACTTTAAATCTAAACTTTTGGCTTCATATGACTATAGATTACGAGGGTCGTTTTTCAAATTTCGAAGGCCTGTGGCAAAATTTATTAAAATGCCCCTTCAAATAGTTTTTCAAAAAAAAAAAAAAAAAAGATAGGACAATGTATTTATGCTATAAAACAATGATTTAAATCAAACAAACTTTAGGACTCAATAATTATAAATTTGCAAATATCATTAAATAATGTAAAAAGAGGATAAGCATAACCTTCATTAAATAATCACAAGAAGATCAATCTTAATTCTAAAACAACCAAACAAGAAAAAAAAAATTCAAAAACTCAAACTTTAAAGTTGCACTTGAATATATAACCTTATTATATAATAAAACTGAAGAAAAGAAAAATCTGTTTAGGGTGTTTTAATGGCACTCTAAATATCTTATTGGGCACTCCAAATTTTTATATTTAGAAGGAAAAATATTTACACTTATAACGAGTATACAATGAGATTTAAAGTGCTAATACAAGTATTTTTTAATATATAACATTATTACATATGAATATTAAATAACAAAAATCTTTATTCCCTTTCAAATTTGAGGCTGATTATACATTTCCCTCCCTCAAAAGCTGCCTCTTTAAATAACAAATAACACAGCTACTTTTTCATTTTCGTATTTTAATTCGTTGTTTACTTGAAGAATTATTTCACCACTAGAATTAAACATTATTCAAAGGGAAAGATGGATAACCTTTCATCTTATTAAATAAAATAGATAAGATTACCCATCAAAAGACAAAACATGTAATCTTATTCTGAGATATTGAAGTTAATTATTTGCATGGAGACGTGCAATGCAACCCATACAAGTAAAACGGCCACCCATATCATACTTTCTTCTTCTCCTTCCTTCCATATTTGACCAATCTTTCTGCTTATAAAAACCTAAGCAGATTTGACTATAATTGTTTGACTGTGATGATCCAAAAGTTAAAGGCATCATATTATCTATATATAAGGTTGGCAGGAAACTGAATCAAAAGGAAACAATAAGCCACTCAGTACAGAAAATTACAAAGTAGCTACCAGTCAATGGCAGACATAATGTATTTATTTATACAATTAAAGGTGATAATAACGGGGTAGCCCCATACCTAGAATTACATGTGTATGAACTGTTTGGGAGGCATAAAGTGTAAATGAATAGCTTCTGCATGCCTTCATATTAAAGATGAATTGACCAAAACAAATTGGTTATTGAGTAGCAAGATTAATGTTTATGTATATATAAAAGAAAGTTAAAACGCTAATTAGTTAGTAATTTAATATGGAATTGACTACTCATCAAATTTACTACATAGTTTCTCATTATTTGCAATCATCTTTAAGGTTGTGATATAATTAAAAGAGCGTCCCAACAAAAAATCACAAGAACCGGAAGCCCTTTAGTTAATTATCTAACTATGACCTAATAAATATAAGATCACAATGTTGCCAAAAAACAATAATGTTTACAATAATAATTAAAAGCTAAACAATTTTTCATTTGAGTAAACTTTTACAACAATAATCTATGAATTATGACCTATAAAATGAATAGTTTGAATCATTAATTAGATTACTTTGTACAGCGAGCCAAAACAAGTAGTTAGTATCATTTTAAGTTACCCTTTACTAACTTGTTAAGGCTCGAAGATTCACAAAAAGTGGCACTGATCAAATTCTTTGGCAGATAATAAGCAACTCGTATACCATTAATGGGTTCAAGGTTCAGCTAAACTTCTAAAGTCTTAAGCTCCAAACGCAGCCCTAGGGCTTGAAAAAAACACAAAATTTCCGACCATTAATATTCTCAATTTTCACACATTTTTTTCTTTATTAAAATAAAAGAACGCACACTTATATAGCGTCTTCTACTTGCCTTGATTGCCATGTTTGAAAATGTATTAGTGATTGATTCAGTTGAATTATTGGAAATCTGAGCCAAATTGGGTACATCAATTATTCATGTTGGTTCATTGCATATATATGTTCGTTGCATATGAACTAATTCATTTATACTAAACACACTCAACCGATAACATGTCAGATTCCATACAACCAGTCAGGTCAAGTGGCCCAAACTGATCAAATGCCGTACATGCACAGTGGGTAGGGTTTCTGTTCTGACATTAGACACGACCCACATTGCTAATCTGATTGAATAGATGACCTTACAACTGGTTTTATAGATATTGGGTTACAGCCATTTATGTAAAGTTAGAACAATTAAGTTAGATATGCTGTGTGTGTTCTAATAAAAGGTGATCTCGAGCTAACAAGTCTTTTCGTTTTGTGAGGATCGAGGGGAGGAACGTCTATCGTACGCAACTTTATTTTTGATTTACAAAATCCACGACTCGAACCTATGACCTTTTCTGCTCTGACATAAACCCTAATTCCCTATAGTAGTGACGTTAAAAGGACGCCTTATAAATTTTCACCTTCAATTAGTTGATTGGGAAATACTGGGATATATCCAACATGTTAATTTTTCGCATATTTTGTGATATGTGATTCATTGCGTGTCATGTGGTGTTTGAGAAAGAAATGATGAAGATATATCTTGACATCTTGTTTTACATGAGTTTGGCACCAATTACCATTGAATTGTTTGACATTAATTTATCCACACTGCATTTGCATGTCAATAGTAACATATGTAAGTGGGAAAAGAATTATGATCATATAGGAAGCAATTAAAATATGCTTTCTAAAGTGATTCCTTACATAAAGGAGTGGTTATCTTGGACATTCGCTTCCCACCTAAATATTGGAATTTAATTATTTGACTATTAAGTAGCGGCGAGGAAATAAAGGAGGAAAATAAAGTATCAGATACATAAAGTTTGTGCAAGTATTCAAATTATGCAGACAACACTAATACATATTCTAACGGGTTAATTATAATTATTTGCTTCAGCATGTGATTTGTTTAGGTCACATCTATACAATGCATCATTTTGGATGTGACTGATGTTATATATTTCCATGCGATTGTCTCAGTCTTCCTGTGGATATATCCCTAATTAAACGGTAGAATCTCCATTAATTGTTAATCTTTGTAACTCATGCAATTTTTTCTGCCAGAAAAGGAAGAAAAGGATTGTGATTATGCATATTCATAATTCCTTGGGTCGACTTCTTGATAATATTATTATGATTAACGACTTTTTATGATGAAGGACTTTCTTAATATTACCAAGAAAAAGCAACAATGTTTACTCAAAAAAGAAAACACGCATTAATTATTTTTCCATTGACAAAACCTGTTAAGGGCAACCAATGCACAAAACGATATTATCTAGATGAGGGTTAAGCGCTTACCTCAATTTGTTGACATTTCGAGCAAATAATAGTTGTGTGTGATACTGGTTTTGGTTTGCTGCTAGCCCTAGATTTACTATCATACCTAACTTAAAGAAAATATACATTTGTATATGAAGGCTGTCTTGTCTTTGTCCCTTTGAGATACTGAAATCAATTTTTGCAGATTTATGGCTGTTAACTTACATCACCCGAATTCTAAAACAAATTTTTGGAAGGTGCACTCAATTGACTTCTGGCTTTTGGTCCCAGATGTCATGGAACCATATACACACGAACACAGCACATGGCCTCTACGCCCATTTTTTGAATGATCTTTATTCTTCAATATTTTTTTCAAATTTATTTACATATTTTTGCAGACGTAGACTATTTGTCCCCTGTGGCATTAGCATGATATTAACTAGAAGTGGCTGCTGCGTGAATGTTTTACCTTATCCTTACCAAAATGAAGGTTATGTTATCGGTTTTGCTTTTCTTTGCTGAAGAAATAGGAACAAGCTGAAACTTGACCTTGGATTGATAAGGTGGCTGAGGATTTTGTATCGACAGTGTTCAATCAGTCTTTGTTGATGCCGCATTATGTTTAGAAAAGTAGCTTTTGTCATTTTCATCAGATACCTTTTGATTCCCGTTTCAATTATACAAGCCATATGAGGTGAGAAAACGGAACACAATAACTCCAGAAGCAATAGTTACTCTTATCTAGTCCTAATACATATGTTTATGAAGAAAGTTACATGACTCGGCAGTTTAACAACCTACATGCACATAAGTCGTTGAAAATTAAGAAGAAGATCTCTTATCGATTGTGTTTTAATTCAGTCACAAACACCAAATACATATATTTGCCATGAATCACTTATTTATTTGGGATAACTACTCCATCATTGTCGGAGACATATGATCGTTATAGTCAAACAAATCAACCCATGATTCACTCAATCAATCCCACAAATCTCTCTAGCTTCCCAAACAACAATGTACTGATATACATGTATACATATTGATTTATATATATATGTATGTACCTATATATGGAATTCCCAACATAACCTTAACGTACCATCCCTCTCTTGAACCAAGGTCGTGGGGACCCATGCATCACCCATCGTGGGAGACATTACATACAATGTGTCCTTGGCCTCTTTCAGTAATCACTATCATAACATTATATAAAATAATCCATATATATATATATATATATTATATATACACACACACAGAAATATATGAGTCATGACTCACGACTTATGAGAGAAGCAGCACTATGTTTATATGATATAGAATACGATGCTTTGCTTTCCATGTGCTTTTTCCCATTTTGTTTCCAGACCAGACCAAATTTATTTCTATACAAACCCACTCTCAGCTCAAAAGGGCATTGCTCACACTCTTTAACATTCAATTCCAAATATATAAAAAAAGTACGATATTCATTATTATTATGAAACGAGACAACATGTAAATGAGAGGATATGGTGTATTATCAATAGTATTAATTAAGAAAAAATATGTACAACAATACATTCAAATGTGTGCTTTTAATTCTCTTCACATAGTTATAAACTCACGTGATTAATTTGATTTTCAAATTGATATATCATCTATTCTTGGCGATTTAATATCCATTAGTTAATTTTCATGAATTTGTTTACCAATTTTTGGACTTCATATTACAAATTATGATGGCTATCAATTTATATAGGGCAAATCAAGTATATTAGAGTGTGCAAATTACGCAAGAATGGAAGGGAAAGTGAATGAATTCTCTCCATGAAAAGAAAAATAACGCAAAGAACAAAATCAGTATATTTTTCTTTTCTTAGGGTTCTCCAAGTCAAAGAAAGATTTTTTGAGGAACCGGCCAAACAAGAAAAAGCCACCACCTCCCTCTCTCCTTTCTCTGTGGTGCATTGCCTTTTTACTTTCCTCTTTAATATTTCATTCATTTGTGCCTTTGAGTACCAAAATTGTCCTCGTTTCATTACATTTTACAAGGGCGTTTTGGTTAATTCATCACCCCGTTTCGGTACCATAATTTCATATTTAATTGGCTCTATTTTTGAACTTTATATAACAACTTTATCGTCTAATTATATCCCGTGTCAAGTATTATTTCGGGTACACAAAATATTTTTTTTTTCACTTGGGTTTCTCACATATACAAATGTGTATCGAATTTCAAAACCTACTTTATATTGTTCACTTTTGCTGAAGCTTCTCTTCTCCTCTTTCTCCCTTGTCCCTCTCCCCTCTCCCCTCTCTCTCTCTTTCTGATCATCATCACCACTTTCCCTCTGTCTCTCTCTCTAGATCTCTCTCTTTCTCTTCCCTTATTCTTAGCTAGCCTTGGTGCTGGTCTATGGATATTGAACCCTTGTGGGCTCTTGGGGGGTGGTTTCTTCTTCCAAATTGCATGGCAGCTGCACCTAAAACATCACCATCACCGTCGTCATCACCATCCATCTCTGAATTCCCCACCAAAGTAAACCCTAATTTGCTTCTCTTTCTTGCCCTAGTTTTTTTCATTTTTCTTCTTCTTGTCAGTCCATCATCAATGGCCTCCTCCTCCTCCACATCACCAATCACAAGCAAAAGGCTTCTCTCTGAGCCCTTATCAAAGTCTACCACAAATTTCCACCCAAAAAACACCCAAAACCCAACAACTACGTCGTCGTCTTCAAATCCGAGTGCCAGAAGAGATTTTGGAGCTGAAGCTCATGAAGTTCCCAGCGGACCAAACCCTATATCAAACTAGCTGCAGAGATGGTGAAGGTAGAGAGAAGAAAAGGATCGTAACGGCAACAGTTATTATGGTTTGTCATCTTTGTGGTTATTGTTTTAAAACTGCTTTGTCCCGCAGTGATGAATGAGGTTTGTTACCTTTAAATTGTTGTTCTCGTCATCCGTATTAATTAGCATTACCTTTTCTTTTATTATTTTCCTTCTTTTTTTTTTTTGCTTTTGGATTGGGGTTAGAAATGTATAGCAAGAGTACACTTTGGTTATAATTAATATTTCATATTATGTAATTTCATATGTAGATGATAATGGTATGATTTTGGGTTGTGGTATAGATTATAAATGGGATTGTTCCTTTTGCTCTGATTAATTATAATAAAATTATGAAATACTTTAATGTTGATGGTGAAATTCGGTTTTAGTTGTTTTTTTTTTTTTTTTTTTTTTTTTTTTGGGGATCAAAATTCTGTTTTAGTTTGTTCACATATATTGTCAATAGATTTATGAAAACTCTAATTTACTTTTAGTCAAATTGGTAATAATGGTTCCCAACTCTGTAAATTATTTTGATAAAACAGCTATTGTTTTACTTCTTTTTTTTTAAATTAAAAAAAGAAAAAGAACTCTGTAAATTTTTTGATAAGTTTACATGGTACCCCTTCAAATTGAAGAAAGAAATGCATACACTTTATATATTTTGGAAAAAGAAGGAAGAAGAAAATCAGATGTATCATGTGGGTTTATTGCGTGGAATGGTAGTGATTCTTTAAAGCTGAAAAAAAATAGTGATTCTTTAAAGCCGAAAAAAAGGGGGGGAGATAATACGCTGAGAAATCTGAGATAAAGAGGGAGGGAAGCAGTGGTGTCAGATCTCTCTGTGACAAATGCAGTAGTGGAAGCACTGGAGGTAGGGGAGGACCTTTTGTTTTGCCTGCTAAGAAATTTAAATTATTTGATCGACTTTTTGGAATTTGGCTTTTGTCTTCTCAAACACAAAATCCGAGAAAGCTGATTCCAACCAAGCAACCAAAACTAAAGTCATGATTTTGATAATGATAATAGTATCATTGCCTGTTGCTGAATAAGCTGCTCCCAATCATAGGCTTTATCATTTTGCGTTTGAAAATTGATTTTCTAAAAAATATATAATTAATTTCAGAATTTTCTTGTATGCTCCCGTATATCAGCGCAAGAGCATACAAAAATTTCCGCAAAATCTCTCAAGTTGGAGAGATTTTTCAATGTGATTGGCATACAATGTTCATCATGTGTTATTATACAAATGATGAGATATGTATATTAAAAAGTTAATAACTTAAAAAATAAAATTTCTCACCATTTACATAAAAACACGTGGTGTATCATCCGTGTTCCCGTCACAATAAAAAATTTCTCCTCAAGTTGAATGTGAGAGAGGTCTTATTGGATGGGAACTAATTATTTTAAATTTTAATGATATTACGTTGTTTTCAAATTCACATTACGGTGTAGAGGTTATATTATCATTGTGTGTCACCAAAAAAATGTAACGTTAAATCTGTCAATTTAAAAAAAAGAAAAAATAAGGTCATTGTCCGTATTGTCATCAAATTAACAACTTGCAAGCCCAAAAAAAGTGGCACCATTTTATCTCATAAGGCCTCAATGTACATGTTAATAATGAAACCATACATTATATATTGTAATTGTTTTTGCCAATTTTCCAATTTAGAAATTTCAACAAAATATGTACATTAAACTAAAACTGACACAAAAATCATCAAAGACGGAGTGCCATATGAACTTTAAAACAAAGACTTGAGCTATTTCTTTTTCCAAATTAATGTTTGTTTTGTAGTTTATACTTTGGAAAGGCAACTACAGACAGTAACTTTTACTTTAATCTTAGTCAAAGACAAAAAAAAGAGATCTGTCACAATTAAAAATTTTCATGCTTAGAGCAGTTCCACCGTGGGTAATGGCCAGGTGAACTGGCTCTCAAAGAGGGCCAGAAAGCCCGAGCAACTTGGTCCATCGTGTGCTGGCGATGAAGCCCAAGCGGGCCCGAGGGAGAGGTCCGGCAGAAGTTGCCAGTCCGAGAGCCAGAAGGGCATGTGACACAAGGCTAACGTCTAGGCGATATCAGCCACGTGGTGGACGGGCCTGGACAGAGTCAAAGAGCGGCAACACCTTAATGCGGTGGTGGACAGGCCTAGACAGCTCTTCACAGAGGTCGATCTCCATGCCGATGACATCGATATCCCTGAGACGGAGGGCGAGCTTCTCGCTGACGCGAGAGGCGACAACAACGACTCTCCCCAATGCCTCCTCCTCCCTTCGCAAAACGATGCCCAGTCGAAGTCCTCCGCATTAGTGACACGTGTCCCACTCGCCAACACGCCGATCCTCATGTTCGTCTGCTTCCATAAGGCGTTGCATGCCTAGCTCCTCGATTATCACCTCGTGACCACCGCCGCCTTGGAGAGTGGATCACGTGACTGCCAAGATCACAACTTCGTTCTCCTACTTCTGCGGTGGTTTGAGTTCCTCAAGCTCGCATATGAGTACCACTGCTCTGCAGATGACGAGGTCAACTCAAAGTTTTCCGAATTGATTAACGGTTCCTAATTTTTGGTAATTTAACTAATTAACTAAATCAAATTCTTTAAAGCTGAATTCTTTAGTTCCGAATTAGCTAATTGCTTATAATTTCTAATTAGAAATTAGAATTGCATAATTTGATTAGTTAATTGCTTGAGCAAACTGTTTTAAAGATGAAAACTTTAGTCAAAATTTGACTAGTGTGAGAAGCTGCATTAACTTTGCAATGGAATTTGCATCTTTAATCTTTAATTTTTACTTTTCTTAAAATAATTATTTTGTATTATTTTATAAATAAAAAAATACTATTATTTTATTGCCTATTGCCAGGGCTATTCATTGTAGGGGTGAAGATGCAAAAAGTAATTACTGTTCATTAAGGGCAATTACTGTTCACTGGGTGGATTAAATAGTGAATAGCCTTGGGGGGGGGGGGGCTTAGCAACGGTGGAGTTGCTCTTATGGATTCATTATTAAAGGGTAGGAAGTGGGAAACACCTTCAAATTTATTACAAAATGTACATCCTCAAGTTGAACCATTTCAATCTTTGAAATCACACGTTTATTTATCCTTCAATATTTCAATTAAAAGTTCTTGAGGAGACAACAAGGGATAGATTCTTATGTTTCATTGGTACGAGGATGGGAAGATTGTTACATTCCGAGGGTTAAAAAACATCGCCATTAGTTTTAAGGTAGAACCTCATATTTCTTCAAGGCACCAAAATAAGTTTGTATACATGTTAAACCTAACTACCACACGTGGTTTTCGCCACCTAGTTAATCTTGTCTATATGTTAAGCTTAAAAGTTCATCATACGTGATAGGACGTATGAAGATTGAAGATGTAAGAATTGTCTCACGTCAGAAAGTTAAGAAACTTTATAAGAGTTATAAAGAGTTGGACTATTCCTCTATCTCTCGCATTACACGACAAATTACAGATTCACTGATTCACATATGAAAGAAAAAGACACATTGAAGAAACAAAAGTAGAAAAAGTTTACCCTACATTATCAACGTTTTTTTCATCTGATTAAAATATTTGGGCCAAATGGGAATTTTATGGCTCTGGTCCTAAAGGCCCAATCCAATGCCTAAAACCCTCAAAAGGGCTAAACCCTAAGCCCAAAAGATTAAAACCCCGCCGTCGGCCGTTGACGTCAAACCAAAACCCCAAAGCCAAGAGCCAGAGAAACCACATGCTTCCGTTAGAAAAATGGCTCTCAGATATCGGCGTTTCAGAGAAATCTCACGAATATTGCCGCGAATTCACTCCGGTAAGCTTCACCCTCCATAGATATAAACTGAACTCAAAGTTTCTATAATCTCAAATGTATAATTCAATTTTGGCATGAAAGAAATCACTTTAACCTGCAATTTGTTGAAATTAGGAAGTAGAAGTCCAGTAATGTTAATTTGAGTTTAAAGTTTGAATCTTTGATGTGTTGGGTGCAGGTGATCATCTTCTACAATGTAGATTGATTACCAAGTTCTCGGCTTTGTCCATAATTCCAGAGTCACACGCTCTGGAAAGAATTGATGAAGGGATTTCACAATGTGGGTTTCGTACCCAGCGGTAATTATACCGATAATTTTAAGTAAAATTTCACCTGTAGTTTTGTGATATAATCATATTGTTTGCTCAGTGTTCAATTGTTGCTTGGCTCGAATTTTAGTTTGTAAGTTTCACTTCGTTTTTTTTTTTTTTTTTTTGGTAATCGGAGCTTTGCCTTCTGATTGACAGTCTCTTTCAGGCTATCAACCACGTCAAAAGTATCACACGAGCGTACCGGTGAACTTGATCTTTTGTCCTTCATTAAATCCACATTAAATGTGCTCGAAGGTACTCAATTGCTTCTTTGTAAAGAAATGCTTTTGCAAATGTCAGTTTCTTAATCTTTTTTATGTTCTTATTTAGTTTCTATATTAATGTACAGGTCCTTGCCATTGTTGGTTGAATAGGTCCAAGGGAGGCAAAGATTCCTTTAAAAGAGATGGAACTTTCTTGGTTCTTGCTGGACGGTGTCTTGAAGCTTCTTTAACAACTAGTTCCGAAGCTGCTATCATGTTAGAAAAAGTGAAGTCACTTCAACAGAGGTAAAAGAAACAAAATGTCGTATTTGTTTCTTTCCACATAGAGAATTAGAAGAAATATGTTGTTATTCTGTAGATGTTTGTTTTCTCTGCTTAGAATTGGATGATTTGGGCGAGCGGGTAGTCATTCTAAAGGTCTTTTCTTTATGTGTATTCTATTGTAGGTTTCCTCGTCTCCACATTATCGGCTTTGTGTCAGGTGGGTCGATTCACTCGGCTGCTGATCGAAGCCATGTAATCCAATATACACTGACGGAATACATAACATTTCCTATTATATTGTCGAACAAGAACTTCACTGAGGTGAGGTAAAGATCCTTGGTTTGTCTTGTGAAAAGACCTACACAAACAAATCTTTTATATCTATAACTATGTACACATTCATTGGCTTGTTTATGGTTCTAAACATTGTTTCTTACATGTATTATGTTTTTATTAGTTTTCTTTTAATGTATTTAGATGGCAAACGGGGCATGCTGCATTTTGTTTAAAGGTTTTAAAAGTCCAGTGGTTTACCATGAGAAGGACATGGATCTCAAAGTTCTTAGTAAAGGTATGCAAGTATCCCTTCCTGTGGTAAAAGTTTGTTTGGGATAATGTGTTTCCTCTGATACGTGTTGATGGCTTTATATTGTCAATTTGTCATGCAATTTTTTGTTGCTTAAAATTCCAGTTGAACTTCAAAACAACCCAGGGTACTTCCCGCTTTCAACATCTTTCTTTTCTACTTTGGCTCTTAAGCATCTCTTTTCTACTGCTACTAGACCGGACACCAAATATGTTGTTTATTATTATTTTTTGTATGTCGTTCGACTGAATGCATACAGTTCCAAGGGTTTTATTGTGGGACACCTTCTTTTATTTAATATAGTGACTCATTTTAATACATATACATATTCCATGATACATGTTAATGCCCTTGTGCAGCTGTTGAGTACTTGCTTGTGCAAGACGATAGGAGTTCCAAGTCGCTTACTAACTTGAAAAGCACTTGGGCGAAGCAACCTGAGATCATTAAGGAACCATATGCTGATTCTTTAAGGAATTTTCTCTTCCACTTCCCAGGTATAGGCTCCCTATGCATCACTGACTTGCTCCATTATAATAGCATCTGCATTGTAGGATATTGCGGAGCTGTGTTCTGCGAAAAACTCAAAGTATTCCTTTTAACATAGCTATAATTTACTTCGACTGATACATGTCATATGACTAGTGAAGTTCGGTCGAAATAGTAAACGTTCTTTTGAAATACACAAAAATAAAGAAAATGTTTCCTGAACCCAAGTTTTAAGCATTTCTTTTATTCTTCTCCATTACAGGCTGCATCTCTGCAGATGAAAGTGGGAACCGCCTCTTCCTTTCCGACAGCAATCATCATCGGATTATTGTATTTGATGGAAATGGGCATATTCTGGACTGTGTATGTATAATAAATGATATGTGGACTGTTCTTCTACGTTTTATAGTAACCATCAATTTATACCCTGTACACAGACATGATAAAAAAATTTAACACTCACTTAGATGATGATCTGAGCAATTCAGTAATCAGTTATTGGCAGCTCAATATTCTTATTAGCCGAGATTTGATGATTTTGTAGTGCATATATGTTTATCAGGATTTTGCGTACGTGACTTGCTCACTTTATATATGTCAACTCTGAATTAAGCATAATCAATGATGATTATAAATTTCTGATATCTGAAAAGGAGAAAAGTAGTTTCCCTTGTCTACATGGGAAGGGCTTCTTTGGGATTCATCTTTGTTTTTCACAAAATTGGCCTTATCGAATTATTCTGGGAAAGTTGGTGTGTTTCCATGTAGATGTTAAATTTAATCTTAGTAATTGTAGTTTTCTTGAATTTTTAAAGATAAAAAGAAGAAAATTCAAGTTTGTATTTTCATTCTTTGTACGTCCAGATTGGTTCCTCCCCAGGTTTTGAGGATGGAAACTTTGAATCTTCCAAGTTGGCACGCCCTGCAGCTTCATTTTATGTTGCCGCTGAGGATTGCCTATATTTTGTTGATTCAGAGGTATGCATTGACTTGTAAGTTATAATGTGATTTATGCAGCTATATTGCATACTTATGTAACTAACCAGTTTGCATGTGGGGTCTCTACTAAGAATCATGCCATCAGGAAAGCTGATATGGAGAGCCGGGTTCTGGAAACCATCTATCCAGTGGGAGACACTACTAAGAAGAGTAATCAATTTTGGACCTGGATCACAACCAAGCTAGGTTTGAAACACAATGCCCATACAAGGACTGAAGGATTTGATTTACAATCATTGATGTATCCATGGCATCTGATGAAATCTATTGATGACAGTCTTGTTGTTATGAACCGAAGGTAAAACCACCACATCAATTGTTGTAGTTTCTTAATCAATAAATCCTGGGTCACTTGCCTTTTATTTTTTTAACTTTTAATATGGGCATTGGTGCGATTAATTAATTTGAATGGCAGCTTTGATACTCTATGGATCCTAAATTTGGCTTCAGGAGAGATAAAAGAAGTCGTCAGAGGTTTGCTTTTTCCTTTTTTCTTCTTTCTAGTTTATTTAAATTACATTTAATGTAGTCTAACATCAGGACTTGAAAAGGGTTCCCGAAGATTTTGGAGGTCTGTGGACCGCAGATCATGGAGAAAGTAGCGCTGTTGAAACAGATGCCACATGATTGGTTGCAAGAGCAGACCAAGGTTGTTTGTTCACCAGAGCTGCCCCCATATGCTGGCCTATTATCTTCATTTACCACCTTGCAGAATCACGTAATCCTTTGTGATATGGGTACCTATTTAACTGGATTTTCTTTTCCTCTTCAAAATGAATTCGTTTTGTACTTTGTTTATAATACTCACTTACTCATTTCAACGCATGTAATTTTGAAGTTGGACAGAGGATTTTGAAACTAAGTGAAGAATCTGGAGTATGTTCGACCTTTCAGTTTTCAAATTTTGGAATCCTTGGACTGCCATATTGGTTGCCATCCTCATTGGAGAAAGTATATACTAAGTATGTTACAAACTAGTTTCCTTGGACATCCAATATTCTTTTATCTTTTGTTTCATGAATTGTTTTCTTACAAAGTCTATGTTTTTCTTCATAAAGTGGAGGTGGAGTTGAGGGAGTGATTGATCATCTTGAATCTTTCAGTTCGTTATTACCAGGTATTTTTCTTAATCTTAAGTATGCTTCTTGTACTCTTAGTTGACATTGTATTTCACTATTTCGTGTGACATGTGAGTTGGTTCTGCCTAGGGATATTGATGATCATTAGCTCATCTCTTGCTAATCTCTCTCTCTCTCTCTCTCATCAACTATATCACATCTAAAGCTTCCAATCTCCACCGATCGCAGCTTCTTCCTTTCAAATTGTAAAATTGAACTCTTATAAAGTAATTGTTCTGTAGTCCGGAAAGAAAAATGAACAAAAACCTCAAATTTATTAGAGGCAAGTTCTCCACGATTGCGGCGACGATGGCCAACATCAGAGGAAAGGGAAGGGGAGGTCTGAGATTCAGATCGAGCAGCGGTGGGGGTGGGTTGTGTAGGACGAATGTGTGGGAACCGGAGCATTTGAGGTGGTGGACCAGTGGTGGTGGATAGGATCGCGGAGCAGCCAGTGGGGGAGGTTGGGTCGCAGAGGGTGGTCGGGTGGAGTGGTGGTTATTGTTGACTTTTTATTTTTATTTGTAAGGTTTATTAGTTTTTTTTTTTTTTTCTTTCTATTTGCTGGAGGCTGGAGCTGTTTTTTTTCTTTTTCCTTTCCCAGTAGAGTGTTGTTTTTTTTTTCAATATTCTCATGTACAGTATGCTGTTTCTGTCAACTATGCAAAGATAATGTGTTATGTGATTCTTCGATCCGAGAATTCCACTGTCTATGTAACAGGAAGAATTGGGATACAGTTAAATGTGGAGGTCCCTGAGGATACTGAGCTTGTGGAACAGTTACAAGAAGGCTGCATATGGCGCCAGGCAAGAGGAGCTGCTACTGAAGTGTCAAGGGTAGAGGATGTAGGAGGATCTTCCGAGAAGGTTCCTATCTGGAAGAACTTAATTCCTTGTATAGTATTATATTCCATCTTTTAGTAGCTTAGGATTTCATCTCTTTCGAGTTTTCAGGTTGGTGTTGCTCAACAATGGTACGATGAACTGGACAATCTTGCCTTGTCGATATCAGAACCTGATCCAGAGTCAACTGTCGAAGATGAGAGTACGACTAGGGAAATAGGATTTCAGGACGGGAAAGTACACATCAATTGTGTTGTCAATACTAGTCCTGGAACGAGCGAGGTGTGCACATTTAGTTTTCTTCCTATTTGTTTTACGGGCAGTTTTGGTGCCAGTTAAATCTTCACTCTTGTTATCATGCAGGTTATTGTTTACGCCGTTTTGTATTTAAAACTTAAAAGAAAGCAAGAAGTAGCAGAGAATAATCAGGAGAAATATGCAGCAAGAATAGCAGATATTTTAAACTCGGAGAAGAGTGGAAAGCTGGGAAGAGATTCATGCATTCAGCTCTTGTTAAAATCAAACAGAGATTTAAGAGATGTCATCTTTATGAAACCTCTACATTTCAGGATAAAATTGGATTGCCTTGATCACCCGAAGGCTACTAACTCGAAAGAAATTATCCTAACGGACACCAACGTCGAGGTCAATGTATCGCTTAACTTGTAAGATTCAGAGTCGCTGTCTGCATTACTTCTTGTACTCTTAGAATTTGATTGTGTTGTAATGCTCGTATCCATCATTGTGGTTTATGATTATTTATAGTTTTATTTCCAGTTCCATAAAAAAGAGTAAGAACTGCAAGCTCATGTTTCAAAACTTCCAGTCTCAAACTCGACGTTACAGGCTTAGGCGAAAAATGAAGAAAAGTTCCACGTTATTGATAGCGAACAACGTCAGACCTCTGTTAATGGGCGATGCAAAAAAAAAAAATAATTAAAAAGGAAAAAAGAAGCATAAATTTTGTCAAGCAATTTTCTATCTTTAAGGAGCTACCACAAATAGCAGTCATTGACTTAGCCATGTAGCATAAAGTAATGCCCTTATGTATTCAGGTTCGAATTTCTTTCCTACAATTTATTGACCATTACCTTCCATGTTATTGCCTTCCTCGTCAGCGTAACCATCATCGCCTTGATTAGCTTCATCATCATTGTCGTGATTGCTGCCACCGCCACCACCATTGCCATTGTTGTTTCCCCTTCTTTTTTACAAAAAAAATAAATATTTCATTTGATGAATAATCAAGACTTCATTGTTTATTGTTGATTCTAGCAACTGTAAGTTGTGAACGCATTGTGGCAAAATAATATAATCGTCATGAACTCGAAAGGTAGTTGCCCTACCCTCTTCTTTATTGCCATAGACCAACTTCAATTGCACTGCATGGTTATTATTTCCCAAGTTTACGGCGCGAGCTGCTGTCACGATACCATTGCTACGACTACTACTCGCCTTAAAGAAGGCGTATAGCATACCAGAAGAAAACAAAATATCAACAGATTCTTTTCATGTTCTAAATCCTTGACGACGCTCCATGTCGCGTCTCCAGGTCTACACAAACCCAATACCCTACTGTGAACATTAGAACCCAGAAACATTGCTGCGACCGTACAAGATTCGGAATTAATATCTGAGGTAGATAACACAACTTTGGCACAGAAAACCCTGACACCAAGATTATTAAACTCTTCGACGCACCTTCGGAAATATGGAACTGTTTTCAACGACGGAAGTTGGTGCATCGCTTTTGAAATAGGGTTTAGTGGAAACGTCTGGGAGTCTAGTCCATCTTCCTTGACCATAAGGTCCATAACCAACCAACCTTTAGAGGACGTGCAAAACCTCGCTCCTCGAACTGGCTTGGGCGGCTTCAACTTGTGAACTTTGCCGTCAGAGAGGTTGGCAAATTGGTGGCCATGGATATAACAGTGCTGCTTCGCAAAGTTTCGGTCAAAAACATTTGTGGTCTAATTCTCTCTCAAAGAAATGGAGTACTAATGTTCTTACCAACAGAGTTATAAGATCCTTTACCAAATCTAGTAGGGGTCTAATTATCATGGAAATACGTGTAACTCCTATCTATCTATCCAGTGTGGAAAAACCTATCATCATAATCAAAATCGTTCATTTTCTTTATCATTATTTAATTTACCTTCACATACATGTCACTAGCAAGCTATTTACGTTTTACAATGATAAAAGGGACAAAATCAACTTATTGTTCTTGAATTGCAATAATTAGTAAATAACAATGGCTAAATTGCGACAATGAAAACAAGACTGAAGTGGAAAGATCCCCTAATCAAGATTTGGCCTATGTCTATTTTTATCTGTTATATTTAACTGCAGCTTAGAAAGATCCCATATGCTACAACCACCACAAAAAATAATTAAGCGCTCTTTTTTTGGAATTAATAAATTAATTAAGCAGATTTGGTTCCCACGTTTTGCTCTTTAATTAAGACACATTGACAACCTCATTCTTCTTCTCTACCATGCTCTGCGGAAACACCAAAAGATATGTAATTAACCTATTTTTGGTTTCTTCCTGACCTACACTTTCCCCATTTTTCCGGGAAATCGCAACGACGGTTTTTCTTTTGCGTGCCTGGAAGTTTGTTGGTTCTTTCAGTTTTATAATGGTTTCAGTTTTCAGGTAGTTGTTCGAGAGATTCAAACATGGTTGTACTGAAAAAATCTTGTTTTTCTGTTTTATGTTTATAACCCCCTCTTGTCTTCCCATGCATTCCAATTCAATTCATGGCACATTTCTTTTGAGCCTTATCTGCATTCCACATTCTCTCCAAATCTATGAAACTTCTTTTTGCTTTCGGGAGATTTTCGTGATCAAATTTTTACCTGCAGTCATCTGCAGTTGATCTCAACATGGCAGGGATCAGAAACTGAGATATATTTCATTTGCAAGGAATTTTTTAGATACGTTTTATATAGATCCCGAGCGATTATATTGCGCGTGAGATGAGTTGCTTTTCTTGCTTTTCATCCCATGAAAAGAAAGCATCTAACAAAAGATCAAATAGTGGGAGGAAAGAACAATTGCCTACCAATCTTTCTCAAGAACACAATGTTCCACCAGCACAACAGCCTCGGCCTCCTCCAGATGGTAAGTCGCATTTGTTCTTTTTTTTTTTTTTTTTTTTTTTTTTTTTTTTGCGTTTCTAACGAGTAAAAATTGTGGTAATGTGTAATTGTTTCGTGTGCCGAAATGATTGCCAATTCAGCCTTCCCAGCATTGTTGAAAATTGTTCTTCCGATTTTTTTACCCCTTCGTAGGGCAAATTATTAGCTTTCTAATAATTGGTTATGTATAAGCAGAAGTTCCTAAACCAAAACCTACACCACCAGCTGAGGATCCAGCATCAAACACCAGTAGTGCCAATAAAGAACCTGTAAACCACAATAACATTGCTGCGCAAACTTTCACATTCCGGGAATTGGCGACAGCAACGAAGAACTTCAGGCAAGAATGTCTCATTGGAGAGGGCGGATTTGGAAGAGTTTACAAGGGAAAACTTGATAAAACAGCACAGGTTGTGGCTGTGAAGCAACTTGACAGGAATGGCTTGCAAGGAAACCGAGAGTTTCTTGTCGAGGTGTTGATGTTGAGCCTCTTACACCACGAACATTTAGTAAATCTTATCGGATATTGCGCGGACGGTGATCAGAGACTTCTTGTGTACGAGTACATGCCCTTGGGATCTGTGGAAGACCATTTACTAGGTACTATTTTGAAGTGTTTTTGAATTGATTTTCCCCCCATCTTTCATGCTTCTTCCATTTGTATCCGCAAAGGGCTTAAACCCGGCTTCTCATGTTTTCTATCTTGACATTTAGATCTTCCAGAAGACCAGAAGCCACTAGATTGGTTCAAAAGAATGAGAATAGCTCTGGGAGCTGCCAAGGGTCTAGAATACTTGCATGACAAGGCAAATCCGCCTGTTATCTACCGCGATTTAAAATCTTCCAACATTTTACTTGACGCTGATTTCAATGCAAAACTCTCCGATTTCGGGCTAGCTAAGCTTGGACCTATTGGAGACAAGACTCACGTATCTTCAAGAGTAATGGGAACATATGGTTATTGTGCCCCAGAGTACCAAAGAACAGGACAGCTCACTGTCAAGTCCGATGTCTACAGTTTCGGAGTTGTTTTGTTGGAATTGATCACTGGAAGGAGAGCCATTGACACCACACTAACAACCAGGGAGCAAAATCTAGTTGCTTGGGTAAATATCCCTACACATTTTCTTCTTATTCTTATTTAAGGCATGTGCTTTGTGTTGAAGAATCATCAGAAACTTAACAAAACAATACATAAATGGTTTCACTAGTATAACACCGAGGCTCACACCTGCTAGACTACGCAGGTGGTTAAGTTAGGAACAATATTGTGTTCGACTAATTAGTAGTGGACTGCTTGTCCGTCTCTATGAAATCTTTTAACTTTTTCTTATAATTTTTTTTGTATTTAACAGGCACAACCGGTATTCAAGGATCCTAATAGGTATCCAGAACTAGCTGATCCACTTCTTCAAGGTAACTTGCCGATGAGAGCACTAAATCAAGCTGTGGCAATTGCAGCAATGTGCCTCCATGAGGAAGCGCCCGTTCGTCCCTTGATGAGCGATGTGGTCAGTGCTCTTAGCTTCCTCGGTACAGGTCCGGACACTGCTACCTCACCTATAAGCAGCCTTCCCTCTCCATCACCGGATCAAACAATGTCGGTCATAAACAAGGATCCTCAGCTTGAAGACAGTGTCACTGAACGCCAACGCGCTGTGGCAGAAGCCATGGAATGGGGTTCGAGTTCAAGGCACAATGGAGTAGAAGCATTACGGTGTGAAAGTACCTCTTCATTGTAAAACTACAAGTTGCATACTACAGTGTTGTTTCCACAGAGCATTTAATCTCTGTTGTAAAACATGTCTTTATGATTCTTTGCTCATGAATTACACAAAATTTGTTCGAGCAATGTCAGATTTTAACAATGTATCGAGTTGTAAAAGGCTATAAAATCGAACAGATCGAATGTGAAGGAAATTATATCAAAGGAGAAATTTTTTTTCTCAACTTATGATCTTCATCTGTTATGGCTTCCAGGATCTATCAAAGATTTATGATCAGTTGCTTAGCTAATTAAAAGAGAGAAACCATATATGTCACCGTAGATTTATTTGTAGCACATTTACTTGAGTTCAGTTGCATAGATGGATTCCAAGTCCCCCAAGAGACAGGTTCGCAAATACAGTTCAACGATTAAATGTGTTACATGTAGCATTATTCCACGACTTGACACGAGTCAACACTTCAACAGTGACATTAACCTTCTTGTTAAGAAGAATTAACCAACTAATTATGGTGAAAACAAATTCATTTGTAGTTATAGCTTATGACCTGTAGTTTATAGTTTCAAACACATAAATTAGTTGATAAAGTTACAAAAAACAGTTTTAGATACTTCTTTTACTACTTCCCTTCATGTCTTCTTCCTCTTTCTCTTTAATTGAAATACAAGACAAATCATATTAGCCAAAACAAATAACATAAAACGATACCTGTGTAATGTGTAATAATGTTTTGATTTAAAGTAGACAGGAAATTGCTTGGCTGCACACACATGAATGTAGAACTTTCCTCCTCCAAGGGAAGGATCCAAAGTATTATCCAAAAAGAAAATAGTGGAACAATAAACAGATGATTTCAGGAGCACTAAACTGTGTTATATATAAAACTTATTGTTTGTTTGGTGTTGGTCATGTTTTTTTTATACAATGATACAATTTTATTGGGATTTGAGTTAAGCCAAAATATAGATCAGCCATAATAATTTGATATTGAACTCGTCATCCACTTTAGCCGCAAAATGAATATGCCATAATAATTTGGTTTGCATTTGTCATTTACTGGAGTCAAATATGAGCCCTACACCTTACAAGTGAAGATCATAAATACCACAAAACCATAAAACTAAGTGGCCAACATACATAGTTTCGTTTTTGTTTAAAAGCTTGTAACTGATGTGAAACTAATGTTCAAGAGAAAGTGGAGTGAGGATGTGGGAAAGAGAAGAGAATTCCTCGCGTAATACAATTCATACAAGGAAAGGACCTTCCAGATCTTATAGGATTCCTCCTTTAAGTTTACACAATCATACAAGTTGTAAAACACTATTCATTACACTCCTCCATTGAGTGTCTACAATTTAAGAAGTAGTCACATTAAATCTTCATGACTAGGAAATGGCGGTTGTTGTCGTTTGTTCTCATTTGGCACAGGCAATGCATACACAAGTCTCTAGTGAGGGTGCATATAAAGATAAAGTCTCACCAAAACTTGGTTACGGTAAATCCAGTGAAACAAACCTGCAGTCTAAGTAAAAAAAAGGTAAGTTAATGCAATGTCGATACTTGTCATCTTTAAGATGTATCAAGTAATAGGAATTGCACACAAGGGCATGACCAGCCAATATGGGTGCCTCATCAAAACATTGTCAGATTTGTAAAAACCCAATGGGAAAAATGCTCCCTATCTAAGATAAATAAATGACATTAAGGCCAAGTGAGTAAAATCCATGATACTCCCCCAGAGTTCGATAAAACTGCCCCTGAGAACTACAAGCGTTGCAAATGAGAAAGGTCACGCAGTCCAATACCTTGGTAAACTTTTGGAAGGTAGACATCAAAAGGGAAACCTACGATCTGAGCGATCTGTCATGCTTCTAGTCGAAGACAAATGATTGACTAGATGTTGGTGTACCATGTCATCCACACATGGATGGCATGCCTTATCAAAGACGACAAACTGTCCTTCAAGGGTGACACATCTATTAAGAGATGTTAACTTGATGTCCATTAAGTACGTTTATCCTTGCAAGCTTGTTTGCAGATGGTATGCATGCTCTCATCACTTTAGTTAGAGCAGAGAAATACGTCTGTAGCAACATTCTAAAACCTAGAATACATTGCATGTGCTTATCACTATGTGCAATACGGATATTGAGATAAGTATAGTGGGTAACGTCCATGCTAAATCGCATTGTTTACAAGAACGTTAACGTTCTTATCTCTAAACAATGGGAAGACTGTCTCATTGAAGTGACAATCCAAAATAAGCGATAAAGAAATCGCTTGCATGAACCTAAAGAGCTAATTCAAAGGAGAATCCTAATAAACAAAGATTCACACCATTCTTTGAGGACCCATAATGATATGTTGTGCTAACGTAGCTTGGCACATAAACTGCACACCCAAACGCATAAGTACAAAGTGTTAGGTCACATCCAGTAACCAACTGTAATGCCAAATAAGTTTGGGTGATGATGGGTCTTAGGCGGACCAATATAAGTGCATTGTGTAGCCCTAGGCAAACCCAAAAGCATGGTGCATTCACCAAGGTCAAGGCAATCAATTGATTAAGCATTTTATGATCGTTTATGCGAGCTTATTTTCCGGTGAACATGGGGAATGTAATGTTCAATTAAATCCAGAAAACATGCAATACTTATAAAAAAAATCTTCGATGTAAACTCTCTGGTATTATCCAGTCTTTTAGACTTCATGGGATTATTAGGGTGGTGAGCCTTTAAGTTAAAATCGTCATGAGGTTAGCAACATGTGTATGTGGACAAACATGTGACCATAATGTTGATACATCACCTAAAAATCATAAAGTATCTAAATGGTCCGCATTTTGGTTGTATTGGTCCACAACTATTCTCTTGAATTCACTGTAAAAGAGGGTTCATAATGGTCTTTGCTAAGGATGATATAGAAATACAATTTTCCCAATTAGCAAACTTGGCAAAATGTTCTTGCAAGCACAAGATCCTTACTTTCAGTCAAGAGATACTTTGTGTAATACATGGCATCAATGTTCAACCTATGCGTACCAAATGGTCATGCCAAAATAAGAAAGTGATCATATCATAATAAGAATGATATGAAAACTAAATACTCCCCTTAATGGAAGATAGCTGAATTTTGGGATCATTCTTCTTTAGAACTCCAAGCACAGCGTGGAAAGCTAAGAGAAGAGGTAAGGGTTTGAGGAATATTCCTTATGCCTAATGCCTTTATTTATACTAATAATAATGGACTTTACTTGCCTTACAAGTACTACAAATCATACAAGAAAAAAATCTTCCAAATCCTTTAAGATTCCTCCTTTAAGTTTATACAATCATACTAATTATACAACACTACTTACAAGTAACCAATTTTATTTGTGCATTCTTCACCATACTGTGGACTGTGGAGCACCATATATTTTCTTTGTCTTCCACTAGCAAACGAAAAAGAAAAATTATTATTTATTTATTTTTCTGTCGAAACTGGTTTGGGCTTGGGCTGAAGGGTAAAAAAGATCATAAAAATTTCCGATGCTGGGCCTAACTGGGCTGACAAGTACCCGCCACCTTCTATCTAACTGTATTACAAAGTTTACAGCAAATCCGATGACCTCTCTCTCCGTCACAACGGCGAACCTCTGAATCCGATCTGAATCTCATCCCAGGTACATTCCGCATCCCCTTCAATACGCTCGATTTTTTTTTTGTCAATATTTTAATATTTTTTTATTTTTTGGTATGCAAATTCATCTTCTTGTTTCTTCTGGCTTCAAATCCACATTAAACTTGAATTTTATTAAATGTTCATGTATTGGGATTTGGGTTTGAAATTAATTCAATTGATATCGTAATTGTATCGAAAAGATTGTGTGTTGGTGCAGTTTAGTATTATGGGGTTAATTCCACATTAATTTTTTTGCCTTAATATTGGTGGGTCTTTTTTATCTTCTTTTTGGTTGTTTCAGGTGAGATTTGGGGTTGTTAGTGGCATGGGAAATCGTTATAATTCTCCGAAAGCGCATAAAGTTTTACGTTTTCGGGCCTCGGAAATCGAAAAGCTGATTTTTTTAGCAAGATTTGGGAGCTGATTTGATTTGGGATTGAGTGGAAAGACATGAAAAGTGAAGTTGGGAAGTGGGTATTAGGTTTGGTATACATATTTGCTGTTGCATCTATCTGGATAGCTGCCAGTTTCGTAGTACAGTCGGTTGTAGATGCCGGTGTGTCCCCGTTCCTCATCACGTACATATGCAATTCTCTGTTTGTGATCTACATTCCCTTGGTTGAAATCGGGCGGTATTTGGAGGATAATTTTGAGGGGTTTTGGATTTGGAGAAGTAGGAAGAGTAGCCCTTTGCAAAGATTAGGAGATTCGGAGCAAATCACTCTCCTTGAGGAGACTGACGGAGTTGTGAAAGCAGATGCGGAAGAGGGGGAAGTTAATCTTGGTGCAGAACCGAAAGTTGTATTTCACGAGCTTGTTGGAACTTCAGCAACTCAAGACAATGGCACTGAAACGGTAGATAAGCAAGTGGATGAAAAAGGGCGTTGGACACGAACTCGAGTGGCTAAAGTTAGCCTACTGATTTCCCCGTTTTGGTTTTTCGCACAGCTGACTTTCAATTTGTCATTGAAGTATACTACCGTTACGGTAAGCATTCTTAGCGTTGCATGGCACACCCTGCTTCTTAAATTTGTCCATTTATTTCATGATATCGGTATGATTGATTTTCTGTGCTTGTTGCATGCAGTCGAATACAATCTTAAGCAGTTCATCCAGCCTTTTCACCTTTTTGGTCGCCCTAGTATTCTTAGGGGAGAAGTTTACTTTGGTTAAGCTTATTAGCGTTCTTCTTTGCATGGGAGGAACGGTAATTGTCAGCCTTGGTGACTCACGAACTGCTCTAAGTGCAATTGCTTCAAACCCTCTCCTCGGAGACATACTTGCTCTTGTCTCCGCCGCCTTCTATTCTGTGTATATTACCCTCATTCGCAAGAAATTACCTGATGAGGATGATGAAAAAAGCGGCCGTGCCAGTATGGCTCAGTTTCTAGGATTTCTAGGGCTTTCCAACCTTCTTATATTTCTTCCGGTTGCCCTTATACTTCATTTCTCCAAGCTGGAGCCGTTTTATATGCTTACCTGGGAGCAGGTCGGTCTCATCGTTGGTAAAGGTGTGTTCTTAACTTATACTTTACGTTCTTTTTAACTTGGAGTTACCTGTACAGGAGTTTGCTTTGCTTTTTTCTATCTGTCTATGCATGCATTCTTACGATTGGAACGCTAAAGACTCCGATCCTAGAATTCTGGATTCGGCAGGATTTCATTTCGTCAAATGTTTAGGCAAGATGCGAACTAGTTGACGTGAGGTGCACTGATACGTACAGATGATGTTGAGTTTTATGCAGTATTTCTCCTGTACTGAATCATGTAGATCTTTGTGTTGTGCTTAGGTTTGTTGGATAATGTTCTGAGCGACTACTTATGGGCCAAGGCCGTTCTTCTAACCACCACGACGGTAGCAACGGCCGGTCTGACCATCCAGGTTCCGTTGGCGGCAATTGTTGACTCAATGACTGGCCATGCTCCTCATTTTGCTGATTACCTTGGAGCCGTGGCGGTCATGATCGGATTCGCTGGCATAAACATTCCCGCTGATGCTTTTAACAGACCAAAAGAAGCTATACTCGCGAGAGAGAATGAAAATATCAGTGCAACCGGTGAAGCTCGCAATTCATCAGGCAGCCCGATTTCAGCTGCCCCTTCATAGCATGCTGAGGTCACTTTGCATTTTGCAAGTGCAAATATGCGCGTTGTATTGTACCGTTATTAGAATTAATTTTTTTGTAAATGCAACTACTACAGTTTTTTTTTTTTTTTTTTTTTTTTTTCAATTATCAATTACTGATATAGAAACAACTATTTACCGAGCCATATTACTACTCTAAATTACACAGGCAGACGGAAATCAAGGTTATAGACTGTTGGTTCAAGTGATCAACCAAATCTAAATGCACATATCACTCAGTATTATAGTCTGGTGGTATTCCTCTTCACTTGAAAATGAGAGATTATAGGTTCGAATCTCGTGGATGACAAATTCGATACCACATTAGGCTATCCGTTGTATGGTTTAATCGAACTCTCCCTTCCATTAGTGTAAAAATATCAATGTACTAAAAAATAAAAATAAAAATAAAGAAATCCTAAATGCACGTAACGGTGAACTAAAACCATTCAATTCCAAATCACTCAAATCCAAATGAGGCCTCTTTGAGGACAAGTATTCGGGTCTACAGGTAGTCCTTAAATATTTTAGACTATGAAGCCACGGATGAAACGCTACAAGATCATTAATTATTGAACAGAAAATACAAACACCCTATGATCATCGTCTACGGATTCAGCTTCATACAGGTAACATGATCACTTGATTTTATAATGTTCGGAAGCAAATCGAATTGCAGCTTCCAAAAATAATTGCCAAACTCCAACACAACTCTAAAACAACGCAAACCCTTAACCATTTGACATCGTGGTACCTGCATGACCATATCTCTGCATCACTCTTCTTGTTGCAAGCGCTGCAGCCTCGCTTGCCCGCAGTGTTCCACTTGCCATTATTGCAGCAAACTCAGCAGAGATCTCCTCTTGCACCTTACTTCGAGCATCCCCCAGAGGATCTACAACTCCGTTGGGAGGTTTAACCACACTTCCTGATGCTCCCTGCTCCTCTGACTTGGTGCGCTGCTGCGCTCCAGATTTCGATTTGTCACCAATCTCTTTTTTGGAAGTGCTCAAGGGTTTTGCAGTGCTAGTGCTAGTGGTTGTTCGCACCATGGAAGCAGGCCTGAACTGCGGAGCTTGAGGAGCTGCACCACTTCTCAATGTTGCTTCCAGATTCTGTATCATGGGCACTGCAAAACAACGGCAGAGAAAACCCCGCATTAGAATATTTAACCACATGGTTCTCCCATTAACCGCAATCCTTATTTCAATTTAAAGTCACTGTCGGAAATTAAATGGCTTTAATCTAAATTTCCAAGTACAAATACGCAAACATGGAAGACTCTATACTATCACTAATCAAATAGAGCACAGCATTAGCAATGGATAAAATAACTTACTAATAAGAGCTCCCATTGGACTGCCCATAACTTCATTAGGAAGCTGCAAAATATAGTCTGGAATGGCTGCACCCACCAAAAACTGAGCAACCTCATTGCTAAAGTTGTTGCAATTGTGAGTAAGCAAACTATAGGTTTCTGCAGTATACCGGGGACTGATCTCCTGCAAATACATCTCAAATACATCCTTGGGCACATGTGTGACACCCAAATCTACCACTTTAATTGGTGTCCCATACGGTGTTGACCCAGCAGGAGCATGTTGTATGCCTCCCCCAAAATAGTACTCATTACCATAAACCACCAATCCCGTGTGCCTGCGATTGAAAATTCACATAGAAGATTTAATTACCTTTACACAAGCCTTGCTGAGAAGAAATTGACGTACTCCTCGTAATTCCAATGAACAAAGAAACTTACCATATGCCCTCGATGGCTTTCCCCAAGAAAGCCGTGGACATTTGCCTAGCTAATCCTTGGCTTAAGTCGTATACATTCAAAATAACCTTGTGAACCTCCTGCAACCAAATTAATACATCAATTCAAGAACTGCATTGGAAACCCAGAAAGGAAGTACACACAATGGAACACTAGACTAAAATACAATAAATATTACAGTACACACCTCTGCCATCTCCGCAGTACAATATCAAAATGATCCGTAGACGAAAATGCGGGGTGTTGAACTAATGAAGATCGCGAATCCAATCACACTGAAAAATAACCATTAAAGAAAAATGGTAAGATTCAAAACTTAGACAAATAATAGATTGAGTTTCAACAGCTCAAGCAAACCAAGGAATTTCCTAATCCATTCTCGATTGCCAGAATCGAGACAAAACGCCCCAATTCCTGAAGTCATGTATATTGCCAATACAAGTTAGAAAAGTAGTCCTTCTGGTTTGCTCCTGTGCTTCAACCACCAAAACCAAAAACCTTACAAATGCACAAAAATACCCGATTTTATACGTTTCTTTGTTCAGCATCATGAACATATATGCCCAATTGCAAAACTAAACCAATAATTGAAGCTACATTGTTAGAATCTACCCTAATAACCATCCAAATTATTGAAATTAATTAACAAAAAACCAAAATTAGCCTTATAAAAATAAAAAACCAACTTTTAAATACTCAAATTCAACAATAATATACAGTAATCAACCTAAAACGTTGGAGCACACAGATCAAACAAAAACCCCCGAAATTCTACACACAAAAAAACCCAATATTTCGGCCGCACGCTACCTTTGAAGTTCAAATATTCTACAAATTCTCAACAAAATTGAAAATTTTATAAAGCATATTTGGGAAATCAAATTCGACTAAGCTACTGAAAGGCTCATGGATTATGAGTAGGGTTTCAATTGGGCTTTTCTAACGAGAGAGAGCGTACCTGAGGGCGAAGAAGCCACGAAAAAAAGTTCTCTTATCTGCGATATGCGCGACCCACAGAGAGGGGACCGGTTGGGATCTGTCGGTTTAAATAGTTTCCCAACCAATTGAGACGGGAGTTTGGATTCCGTTCACACCCACTTCTACGACCTTCTAGAACTTACTGACCAATCGTGTTCGGACACGTGGATTGCCATTCAGAGTCCACCCGATATCTGGAACACGTTTTTTTTTTTTCCTTCTTATTTTTGGCGTGACCTCCCGTTACCCTCCCGCTGGTCTTTTCCTTGCACCACAAACTAGAATAAAAATTAGGCCATTTATTTTTTTTTAGAACTGATATTAACATTTTAAAATTTTCATTCTATATTTATTATAAATGTATTTTTTTTTAATTATAAAAAATTTAGAATGCAAAATAAAATTTTTAAAGTACCAATAATAATTCTCTTTCTTTTTCAAAAAATTTAATTTAGGTCCTTCTATTTCTTTTTTAGGAAATTTAATTTATAGGTAATAATTTTTATATATTTAGACATAAGTTGATGTTTTAATATGAATTTTCAACTAGTATCAACAAAATTTTTTTTTTTAATTTATCTAAATTACATATTAATAAAACTTTGTTTGTCAACCAAAAACATCTAATGAAATTACTATTATACCCTTTTATACATAACTAACAGAAAATATTAGAAAAAAAAATTGGACATTATAGTAATTTTGCGCAAACAAATTTTTGTTTTTTTTTTTTTTTTTTTTTGAACCTCACAGCTATGTCATCCTATGAACACCTAAACTCACACTGTCTATCTCTCTCATTTGCACCCACCCACGTCCACTGTTTTCCACTTTTACTAACTTGCCCAATCCATTAACTTTTTAACATAAATTTAATTTAATTCTTCTTAAATTTTAAATCACACAGTGTGTGTACTGCATCTAGTCATTATTAAGGGAGGGAAGTATTTGAAACTATTACAATAATTTAGGGAAAAAGAAGTTTTAAACCCGGGGCATATGGGTAGAAACTCAACACCGCATCTATTTGAATATTGGACCACTTGCACTATTTTCCTTTAAAGAGGGTTATTTTTACATTCCAATACCATTCCTTAAATTGTATCAATTGTAGGAAAATGTTAGATCCCACATTGCCCAAGGGAAAGGATCCTCTATGCCTTATATGTACATACTCCCCTCCTTATAGCACGAGGCCTTTTGGGAGCTCACTAGATTCGGGCTTCATCGGAATTCCAAAGTTAAGCGAGTTCATGCGAGAGCAATCCCAGGATAGGTGACCCACTGGGAAGTTCTCACATGAGTTCCCAGAAACAAAGCTGTGAGGGCGTGGTCGGGGCCCAAAGCGGACAATATCGTACTACGGCGGAGTCGAGCTCGGTATGTGGTGGAGCCTGGATCGAGATGTGACAAAAATGTATCTCAAACATGGTAAGGCTGATCTTTTTAAAATTAAAGTCTGGAAGGGTGCTTCTTCTTCTTGGATGAGTATTACTTATGGTGTTGAGACTTTACATAAATGCCTGAAATGGAGAATTGGAAATGGTTAAAATACAAATTTCTGGTCTGATATTTGGGTTGGAAATGATACCTTGATTAATTATGTTCTGCCTTCGGTTCATGGCTTGGTTCCAAATTTAAAAGTTGTAGACTTCATCGAGAATGGGTCTTGGAATGTTGATAAGTTAAGTCTTATGATTCCTTCCCAAGTTATACAAAACATTCTTTGTATTCCGGCTGCTTTGTCCTGTGGTGACAATGACTCAACGATCTAAATGGCACCAGTAATGGAGAGTTCAGTCTGAAAAGTAGCTATCTTATGAATTTTCCTAACCAGGAATTTGCTGACAGTTCTTGGGCTTTCATTTGGAAAATCAAGTTTCCTCCTAAAGTTAAATGCTTTCCTTGGATTTTGTCTCATGGTAAGCTGCTGACTAATGAGCAACCATTTAAAAGACACATGTCTAGCAACACTTTTTGTCAGATTTGTAGTTCTACAGTGGAGAATATGTCACATGTTTTCTCAAGTTGTCATGCTGCTATATGGGTCTGGAGAAATATTTATGTTCCACATCATCTTCATTGGAACCAATTTGATTCATTCCTTGGTTGTGTGGAGGCAAATTTAAAATGCATTGATCTGCATGAGCTTGGGTTACCTTGGAACCTTGTTTTTGCTGTAACCTTATGGTTCATATGGAAGTAAAGGTGTTGTGCTATATTTTTTGTCCTAATTTTATTAAACCTCCTGATCCAAATAAATGCATCTTGGAGTATTCTACTGAATGGCTCAAAGCTAATGTTAGCATCTCTAGTAAACATAACCGTGTGCAGGTTCTCTTGGCTTGGGTTCCTCCTCTGTCTGGGACTTTTAAGTTAAATGTGGATGGTGCTAGGCTTGGTTCTCATGGGGTGATTGGAAGTGGAGGAATAATTAGAGACTGGCACAGTAATTGGATTACTGGCTTTATTGCTAAAAAAAGAGTTGGGGAAGTTCTCCATGCTTAGCTTTGGGCTTTGTTTTATGGGTTGAAGATAGCTAAAGTTAGAAATTTCTCTCATCTTGTTGTGGAGGCTGATTCTGCTTTGGTAGTCTCTCTCAGTCATGGTTCACCTAGCCTTATTAATCATCATCTATATGGTCTTGTCTTAGAGTGCAGAAGTTTGATCATAGAGAATTGGAGTTGTAATGTGCAACATATTCATAGACAGCGTAATTTTGCAGCTGACGGGTTAGCCAAATTAAGTTTAAATAGCGAGATAGAGACTGCTCTGGAGTTGCTATACCTAGATTAGCTATTTCTTAGTATTTTCTTTTTCTTCTTCCATGTTATCAAAAAAAAAAAAAAATATGTACTGGTTGTCCTAAGGCTTTAATATTTAAGTTAGTTTGCAAAAAAAAAAAAAAAAAAAAAAAAACATTCTATTTTCTCACACATTATCATTTTACTCATCATAAAAATTTAAAAATTGAAACGATCTTCTCCCATCACCATATTTCCAAAATACTCCTAACACATTTGATTTAAAACCCCTAATATATCTTCAGATAATATGAGAATAAATTAATACAAATTAAAAATTCAAGAAAACGCAAGAGCCATAAAACATACAAACTCAAAAATATCAAAATCCTATCAAATCTTTGACCCAAAAGCTACTATCCATCTATAAAATAAAGGAACCTTTTACAAACATGATCGCATAAAACCCACGTCAGGTATCTCTGTTACTTGCATGAAGGTACCTTCTAAACCTCCCTTGGTTTGTCGTTCTCTCTAAGTAGTCATGTTTATATATTTTTTTTGTATTGGAGCAACAATGATTATTTGAGGAAGTCATGCACCGCTCTTATGATTTTAATTATGTTGGAATTTTTTAGATCTATGGGTCTGGTGCCCACTTTAACAACACCAATAGTCTTAACTTGGTAATTACCACTTGTCCATTTTATCACAAAAATGCCTTAATATTAGTTAGAGTGAGATAATCATATTCAAAATCATTATTTTTTACTTTCCCCACGGATGTGGGATAGCTAACAAATTAGGAGGGTGTAGTCAAAATAGGATTTCGTAGGATTTTAATAGTTAGGGATAGTCAATCATGATTTTGAAAGAGGATTTTAAAAGACTTTGAAATCATGGTGTAATCGAATTAGGATTTAAGAGGATTTTAAAGAATACGTCCAAATCTAAGGATAGTCGATTAAGATTTTTAAAAAGTCCACACAATTCTAGGGGTAGTGAGAATACCAAAGATTTGCTAGGATTTTAATGGGAGAGGGATTTTGATGGATTTGGGGGTGGTGGTATAAATACCAAATGCCATCAAGAATCCAACCATTACCCCTCTGATTTCTTTTTGTGGTACTGTCTTCCACCATAGACACAGCTGGGTTTGCCTTCTCCTTCTTTCTTCTGTTTGTAGACCAATCTTTCGTCGAATTAGGGTTTGTTTTCTTCAGAGTTTGTTTTGGGATGTATTTTTTCTGAAAGTCTTTTTAGAGGACGAAGGTTACATATATTCACAACCTGGGCGTGTTCTTACGCTCTTGATTTTTCAGTTCACTCTTTCTTCACAGTTTCTACTTTGATTATTGGGTAAATTACACTTTCATACCTCAGGTTTGGAGTCTACTTCAATTCTTTACCACATCTTTAAAACATTTCACTTTCATACCTTAAGTACTATTTTATTTCAAAATAATACCTCTGTTACATTTTTCATCCATTGATCCGTTAAGTGTTAACGTAGCTGCCACGTTGCTGCCAAATGTATTTTATGTGGCCAAAAAAAAAAAATCAAAAGCTGCAACACATCCCTGCAACCCACCCCACCCATTATTCCTTTCCCCCAAAACCAAAACCCATTAATCCCCCTCCCCCTCGGGCGCCGCCAAAACCCCATCCCCTTCATCATCATCCCCATTCGTTGTCCCTCCCTGCAACCCAAATTCAAAACCACTCCAACCCATCCTCCACATCCTCCTCCTCATCCATCTTCCCATCCCCCCCAACCCGAGGCAAACCCGTAACCCATAAAAAGGAAAAACAAAAAAAACAAAAAAACCACCCCTTTGTTCTCCATCCCGTCTTCCCCAAACCCACTGTGGACCCATCCTTCACCTTCTCCTCTGCACCCACTACCTGCAACCCAGAAAAGAAAAGGAAAAAAAAAAAAAAAAAAAAAAAAACCCATCTCCTTTCCCTACAACCCAGATTCTCCCAATAGGTGTGGATTTAAGGAGTAGGATATGTAGAAGAGGGTGAGTACGGAGGGTGGGTTTCTAGGTGAGGTGGGTCATGGAGCAAGGTGGGTTTGAGTGGGTCGTTCGCGCGCTGGGAGGGGGGAGGGGCGCGGAAGGAATAATGGGCGGGGTGGGTGATGGGGGGGGATTAATGGGTTTTGGTTTTGGGGGGGGGGGGGGGGGGGGGGGAAGGAATAATGGGCGGGGTGGGTTGCAGGGATGTGTTGCAGCTTTTGATTTTATTTTATTTTATTTTATTTTTTTGAAGATTAAGGTTTTAAAAAAAACAAATTTATATTTTTTTTTTGGCCACATGTAATACATTTGGCAGCCACGTCAACACTTAACGAATCAATAGATGAAAAATGTAACGGAAGTATTATTTTGAAATAAAATAGTATTTAAGGTATGAAAGTGTAATTTACCCTTGATTATTCTTTTGGAATATGTTTGTTTTGTTTACCAAGACAATCTTTTTCTTTAATAGGAGTGAAAACTTGAATTTTTTGGGGTGTAGAAAAAATTTGCATTTACCAAAACTGTAACAATTTTTGGGTGGGTTAGACGCATGCAATTGAAAAAATATTGGGTTTTTTTGTTTGGATTTGATTCAATTCGTGTATTTGCTAATTATGTTTGTTTTTGTTTGAATAGAAAATGGAAAGAGATTGTTTTTGGGGAATTCCCTTTGCTAGTTTGGTGAGTTAGGGTTATGCAAATTTGGCCTGTTTGTTTGATTAAATGCTTCAAAGAAGTATCTGACGAATCAGTTGGGTTTTTTTGCTCCACTTTTTGGTCTAATGAAGTTCATGTTTGACACACCCCAACCCAGATATTCTAATGATACATGGATGGCACGTGTTAGTCGACATTCAAGAGTGACAAAAGCCATAAATATATAAATACGCAATAATATAAGAGAACCTGTAATTCAAAAGTCATTAACAAATAACGATGATTCTGAATATACAAATGCTAGGAGACAATAATAAGATTCTGAATTAAACATGTGTGCAACAGAAGGTCCAACAATCATAAATCCGAAACAAAAGATGCACAAATATGCCCAAAGCACACAACTACTCGGAAGTACGAGTGAAGGTAAGAAATCAAATTACAATTATAATAAAGAATCATACACAAGTGGAAGGTCATAAAGTCACTAGTAGGGAAATGCCTCGATGCTCGTGTCATATTCCTCGTCACTATGTCCTGAGGGGGCACAAAAACAAAAGGTGAGTGGACCATAATTTATACTAATACTAATAATAATCAGAACCCGAATTCTTTCTGAACATAATAAACCCTTGTTTTGAAAACGTATAATGTACTACATATAGGTTTTTCTAAAACTCTAGCATGCGGGAAATGTTCGTAGCCGTAAAATCATCTCTAAAAACGATATCGAAATGCCCGAAGGCAAAACCCAAAAATCTCATAACTCAAATCAATGATAAAATTAACTAGGAGTATCATAGTCGCCCGAAGGTATGACCTGTCCATCACTCGAAGGTAAAGTTGTACAACACTGGGTTATGCCAATGAAGAAACATGGTAGGCCCCATCACTCGAAGGTGAAGTTGTACGACTCTGGGTTACGCCAAAGAAGAAATATATCTATATATAGCATAACACACCGATATTAGCTGTGGCTAGTGAAGCTGTCCAACACTGGTTTCGCCAGTGAAGCTAGAGGTATAACATAAGTATCCTTAATTGTGTTCTATGACCATAGACTACATACCCGTGTTGTGTGTATGTGTTGTGTGCTAACCCACTAGATAATCAATGAAAACATAACTCAAAAACTCATGCCAAAACACCAGAGCTCAAAAGCTAAAAAACTCGTCAAATAAATCCATGCTAATTCATATTCGTAAATCCACCGAATTTCATACGTATAAAACTAATAGTTCATAACCTTTAGAAAAATGTAAATTCAATAATCATAAATATAGAAATCCATAAAGCACAATATAAGTCATGTTCAAATAATGAAATAGGAAATGCATGCTAGACCCATAGTTATAAAATATTCAATTTGAGAAGGGATCCACTCACAAATACTCTGCTTCTGGGGAGCCACTCAAATTAGGGAGGACTGGATTACTTCCAACCGATGCACGTATACACAAATAGAGACTATTTAATAAAACGCTATTAAAACGATAAAATTTAAGAAAACAGACAACGGATTTGGATTCGGCACATCAAAAAACCTAAAGATGGACCTCGGGTTCCCCCACGCAAAGGCCACGCACCGTCGCACGCGTTGAGATGGGTCGCCAAAAAAGTTGTCGGCACGGCGACGAAGCACAATACCTCCAGCACGGATCGGCCATGACTACGCCCACACACGGCCTATGCGCTAACCGTGGTAATTGGGTTTAGACTCGGGTCAGGTCGGATATGGGCTTGGGCTTGATAGGTTGGACCGGGTTAGGGTGATTAGGTCAAGTTTTAGGCCAGGTTTAAAGGATTGGGTTTGGGCTAGGGTAAACAGATTGGGCTTGGGTTAATGGGTTAATGAATTAGGCCGAATGACAGGTTGGATTTGGTTCTAGTTTAGGTGGCAGGTCAGGTCGACCCGATTGGGCTCACAGGTCACTGGACCCAACGAAGGAGAAAGCCGGATTCTAAGGATTTTGGCCGGGAAATTTCTCCGACTCCGATTTGGGGTTAAATCTCCACCATCTCCAATGATTTTCAAACCAAAGTGAAGCTAAGGAAGAGGAGAACAAGAATTTACCAATTTGGGGACTGAAGACGGTTTAAACAGGTTGGAAATTGGCTCGCAAGTTGTTGGGTTCACTTGAAAAAAACCTGGGGATTCGAAGAACACAAGCACGCATGAATAAATAATCCAAAACTCAACCCCAACTCATCAAAGACGCAAGAAAAATTTAAATATTTGAATATTGAACCAGGAAACCTCACCTATTTTCACGATAGAGCTCAAGGTTCTTAGATGTTAATGGCAAAGCACCATAAGGTGCCTCGATGATGCATGCAAAACCCCCAATGGATTCCTCGCTTCCCAGAAAACTCCAATATATGAATTTGAGGTTCGATTAGTTGGGGGAAAAGAGAAATGGTGAAAGCTAAAGCTCTCGGTGCTAAAGGAAGTGTTTTGCAGAGATGGTGAGGAAAAATTGTGAGAGAGGTGAGAGAGAGTGTTTTCGAGAGGTGGGGTAGTCACGGGAGAGGGGAAAACAATGGGCCGGTTTTGGGTTGGTAGGTTGCACAGCCTAAAGGTTTGGGTCAGATATAAAATCCAACACAAGGGTATAATCGTAATTGTACACTTATTTTTAGAACGGGTTGTAAAATGTTGGTTTTAATTGCTTTTGTTCAATATTTGTAATGTTGTGGCAATTTTTGACATGAATTTAATGTTGCTTAGATTTTGGGTTGATATGTATGGAAAATGATCATCGCCGGATCCTTTTCATTGGGATCTGGGGGATCCTGTGATCGTATCCGTTCATCATACATCGTGCAGTTAATTTTCGTTAGGTACTATTTACATTTTAAATTTCAAATTATTTTTGACTACACGATGTACGATGAATGGACACGATCACGAGATCTCCCGGATCCCCAGGAAAATGATCCGGCGAGGATCCTTTTCCAATATGTATAACTTATAATTTGAAATGGTGGAAGAACAAATTGGGAAGAAATGTATTAGTCACTTATAACTTTGATAAAAATTCATGAAAGAAGTCTACACAAATCTTAAGAAATCCATATAAATCTATAATAAAAATCCATATAAATCTACCAAAATCTGTATAGACTTGTAGAATCTATTAAAATCCTTTGAAATCTGTCACTTAAAAAATGTCTATTAAAATTCTCTGAATTCCAAATTGACTACACCAATAGTCTGCTAATAAATTCTTCACACCCAAATTCTTTTGAGTCTCTTTTTCCTAAATTTAAAGATGGGAAGTTGGGATTGTATTGCCATCATCAGAATTGAATGCGATCTTAATATTTGATCATTAGTTTGAGAAGATAGAAGACAAAGAGGGGGCAAAGGAGGGTTGGCCGGCGGTGAAAGAGAATGAGTCGTCGCTGGTGAGGTGGCTTGTTGGAGGGAGTAGCAGTCGAAATTCGGTGTACGTATTATTTTTTTCTTTTTCTGTTTCGTAACACATTTGTTGTTTTTTTTTATTAATTTTTTTATTTATGTTTGTTTAGGTTTTTAAAAGTTATTTTGAAAGAGGTTAAATTGGGTAATGGAAATTGTAATTTAGAGTCTTGTTCATCAAAGTTACATTCAACCACCACTTAGTCACATTGTTGATCAAATTACATGAACTTATATTCTTAATCTTAGATATTAAGGTGAGATCCATATGATCAAACAAAGGATGAACGAAAAAAAAAGATGAATGGATGTGTGGCACAAAGCAAAGGATCAATGGATACTTTTTAGTACAGATATTTACTAAATCTAAAAAAACTGAGCTTAAAGATTAAATGATTTGGACTGTTAAAATTTGATTTAACGGTTACAATTATTATAACTTTTAAAGAAACTCCTTGTTCGTAACCATTAGATCAAATTTTAACCGCTCGAATTATTTGATATTTGGGCTCAATTTTTTTAGATCCGGAGATGATCTGTACTCGTATATTTTTAAGGAAAAATTGTTACACGTATTATTCATTAATCAGTGGGTCCCACAACCGACCAACCCCAATAGGCCGATGTGGAAACGCACTAAACCATCCATCACCTTAACGCCGAAGTCCGAACCAAATTCCGAAGCTCACATCCCTCAGACAACAAAGTTACACAAACGTTATACCGAGCCTAAGATTCGGCTCCGAACCTAAAAACCTTCCTCTGTTAATATCTTCGTTCGACGATTCCTTCTCCGCTTTTCTCTTTCACTGTTACACTCTGAGAACAAGAGTGCATTATTTTATCGGGAAAATTATAAAATTCCGGGGAATTTTTTCACACCGTTTGAACTCGATTGAGCGCGTAAGGTCTCAGATCACACAGCGTATTTCAATTTGTTTGGAGGCTTTTTTGAAATGGTCTTAGACTGAACTCAGCTGAATTTTTTTTGTGGTTTTGTTTTTCAGTTTTGGTTGATTCAGTTCGCGTTAGGTATGAGGTGGAGATCTCGCGGAATGGCGCTGTAGGATTTGATCGGTTGGTTCACTGGTATGGTTTTTAGCTGAATGGCGCTGTAGAATTGTTAGAATTCTGTGATTTTTTTGTTTTTGTTTTTGTTTTTGATTTTGGTTTTGGAGTTTTTGCTCTGTTTGGTTGCTCGGAAAATCCAGGACAATGGAGGGAGAAAATTCATGGAGTTGTGCATTATATGATTTTGTTTTAGATACGTAAAAAAGTTAAATGTAATTCATATAGATGATAATTGAGCTAATGATTGTGAAATACTCATAGTAACGGTGGAATTCCTTATTTTTTTGCCCATTTAAATTTAAATTTAGTTGAATTTACTTTAAGAGGGTATCTGAAGCTATGGGTGATGTATAATTGCAGACAAAGCAGCGATTTTGCTGGTGATTTCTTTGTTTGCACTTACTTAACAAAGGTAAAACATGGCGCAGAGTAATTGGGAAGCCGATAAGATGTAAGTATTTGCATTCATCATTTTTGCTTTTAATCTGCATGTAATTTTTTTCTCTATTGGTATTTACTTTTTGTTGGGTGCTGTTGCTTTCGTTTTACTGCCATATGTTGATCATTGGTTCGATATGTACCCAATTGTTGATTTTGTTGTATGCTTCAGGCTTGATGTTTATATTCATGACTATTTGTTGAAAAGAAAATTGCTTGCTTCTGCAAATGCGTTTATGACAGAAGGGAAGGTTGCTACAGATCCAGTAGGTAATGTTGCCAACTTTTAATTCATTCGCAATGCACTTACTGATTATGTTTTAGAAGATTCTGCTTAGCATGCATTTGCACAACAATATTTTGTATCATTGTTTATGCCCAAATTGTTCACTGGGATGGCATGATTTGATAGTATGTAGGTTCTTTTTTTTTTTTTTTTTAATAAAGATTTTGTTGCGAATAGTGTCAGTATATGTGTTGAGAATTTCTGGAGAAATAAACCTGTTTTAGATTTGAATATGCAGCAATTGATGCACCAGGAGGATTCCTCTTTGAATGGTGGTCTGTCTTTTGGGACATATTCATTGCAAGGACAAATGAGAAGCATTCGGAGGCTGCTGCAGCTTACATTGAGGTTCCTTTATTTTGCGTTATATTTAGATTTTATCATTTTAGAAATATCTTTTCAGGAAAAAAAGAAATTTATTGCTTGGGCATTTTTATTTCTTTCTGAATATGCCTTCATGAAATGATGGCACAGCAAGTTAAGGCAAGGGAGCAACAACAGCTACAAATGCAGCAGCTGCAGCATTTGCAGCAGCGCAGTGCCCAGTTACAGCGCAGGGATCCTAATCATCCTGCCCTTGGTGGTGCTATAAATGCTATAAATTCTGAGGGAGTCATGGGTCAACCGTCAGCCAGTGTGCTAGCCATGAAAATGTATGAAGATCGTATGAAACACCCTCACCCGATGGATTCAGAGGCATCCCCTACGCTCATTGATGCCAGTAGGATGGCCCTGCTCAAATCAGCTGCAAATCCACAAGGGTAACTTCTCCTTAGTTTTTGCATGTATTTGAGCTTTTTTTTTGTTCATTTCTTTCCTGGCTAGAATGGGTCATTCATTTGTTTAGTTCTCGTTGATTCAGCCAGTTGGTACAAGGCAATTCTGGGAACATGCCTGCTGGTTTTCAGCAAATTCAGGCCCGAACTCCTTTAACCACTGTAACTACTCAGAGTCTCAGACTATTACTTTTACTATTCGTGCATTTCTTTGTTCAAATTTATTAGTTTCTTTGCCTCTTCTTTTCTAGCATACTGAGCAATTAGTATGTCGACTTGTGGACATTGTAGGACATCAAAACCGAAGTTAGCTTAGGTACACCTCAGAAAAGTTTGCCTATGGATCCTTCATCAATTTATGGACAAGCAATTTTACAGTCAAAATCTGGACTGAGCAGTGCAGGTGACATCACTTGACCTTATCATTGTCAGATACGGCCCTACAGTTAAATATGATCTATATGCTCAGACATTTCACATATGAATGCTTCCTTTCTTCCTTCAGGATTGAATCAAGGTATTACAGGTCTTCCCTTGAAGGGTTGGCCTCTAACTGTAAGTAATATATGGCTTTCTCTCCTTGGTTGTTTTTTCTATCTAGTGTGGATTTAACTCTTAGTTGCAAAACTACTCCATAATACAGGGAATCGACCAATTACGACCAAATTTGGGTGTACAAATGCAGAAGCCAAATCTTCAGACCCAAAATCAACTCCTTTTGGCATCTCAACAACAGCAAGTTTTGGCACAAGCTCAGGCACAAAATAACCTTCGTAATTCCACAAATTACGGAGATATGGATCCTCGCAGATTTTCTGGACTGCCTAGGGGTAACTTGAATGCAAAAGACGGTCCATCTACCAGAAATGATGGATCTATGTCCTCTCCTGTTTTATCAAGTTCACCAAAGGTAACCTTTCTCATGTATCTGATGAGGATTAGGATTCATGGTAGGCACACACTTATAGACAGAAAGAGTTGAAAATTTGTTATTACACTGTTTTCATAAATATGCTAATCTTTACCTTTCTAATTTTAGCATGTGGCGTCTTTGTTGTACAGTGATTAAGAACTTAAGTATTCTACATTGTGCATGTTATGCTTGCTCCAATCAAACTTCAGGTGCTTAAAGTAGGGAATTGTATGCTAATCCCTCTTTTTTGTTTTTTCTCTTTCATTTTAAATCCTGAAAGACAAAAAGAGTATACATGACCCATTTGTGAATGTTGGGTTTCTATAGTTTAGGATGCTGGTAAATCGATTGTCGTTAATGCTCCTGCTCCATTTTCTGCTAATTTGTCCTTTTGGCTTTTAATGAGTTTCCCTGGTTTGATCAGTCATCATTTCATGTGATTTCTGAGTTTGTCCATAGATATTTTTTGTTTCCATAAACTTACATCCTTTGAAAGGTTTTGATTTTCGTTTTCTGAGGCTTTGTTGGTGTTCAATAGATAAAAATGGCTCAGATGCAGCACCCTTCCTCTCAACAACATGAACAATTGCCACAGCAGCAACTGCAACAGGTTGTGCATAGTTGTGCATACTTAAACTTTATACTCTTTCTGTATGTCCTTGGTTAGGGATCCAAGTTTGGGCAAGGCACTTTTTCTTTGTCATATTTACGAGCTTATTATGAAACATTAGATACTTCAGAGAACCAAATTTTGGACAACATTGATATGATTCCTTGTATAATCTTATGCCTTTTGAAATAGGGCCTGATGAACTACTGCTTTGGATAAGCTGATCAACATTTGTTGATGTTTTTCCTGCAGAATAACAGAAAAAGGAAACAACACTCTTCCTCTGGACCTGCCAACAGCACTGGCACAGGAAACACTGTTGGCCCTTCACCTGGTTCGCCAGCATCAACACACACGCCTGGTGATGGAATTAACACAGCAAATAGCATGCAGCATGTTAACAGCATGCCAAAAAGCTTGATGATGTATCCAGAAGGAACAGGACTTCCTTCGTCTTCCAATTTACTGGTAGGCTGACTTTAAATTTAGATGTGAAGAGTACTTGAGCTGCCATTCTAATTATAAGTTTATCAAGGTTTCCCAAAAAGCTTAATGTTGTCAGTAAACTTTGCCAAAAGCTTGGTTCTATTGTTGAGGAATCACTTATCATCAATGTGTTTTGAGTATCAAATTATATTGATATCTCGTGGATGCTGAAACGGAGAAAGTAGAAAAGCCAGAGCGACTCTTCTTCTAATAGCATCGTTTTCTGTGCAGGATGACATTGACCGATTTGGAGATGTTGGTTCGCTAGAAGATAATGTGGAATCGTTTTTGTCAAATGATGGGGGAGACGGGAGGGATCTGTATGGGACATTAAAGCAGAGTCCTAAACAGCACCATAAAGATTCCTCTAAAGGTAACTTGAAGGTTTACACATTGTATTCAGAGAGTTGGTCAAGTTTCTTCACTCTACCTAAGCTGTGGCCACATTATCCCATTCAGGTTTTACGTTTGGTGAAGTTGGCTGCATACGGACCAGAAACAGCAAAGTTACTTGCTGTCACTTTTCTTCGGATGGGAAGTTGCTGGCAAGTGCAGGACATGACAAAAAGGTATGTACATGGTATAATAAGACATGCAAATGATATAAGATATTTGGCACATTATCAGAATGTGTGTACGCGCTTGCGCACACATGCTTGCTCACATGAAAAATATATCTACTGGATTTGACAGTTCTTTCTAGTTTCTATCAAGGTCAAAAAGTTTGTTCCACACACGCTCACTCACATGAAAAATTATATCTACTGGATTTGACAGTTCTTACTAGTTTCCATCGAGGTCAAAATGGCTGTTCCACATGTGTTTTTTCCTGCACATGTTTTAATGATTTATATGCATGTACTGAAAAGGTATGATTGAGATTGGAACTTGAAGGAATGAGAATAATTAACATTTGTCATGTGGACCAGGTTGTTCTCTGGAACATGGATACTCTGCAGACTCAGAGTACTGCCGAAGAACACAAGTTAGTTATCACAGATGTTCGGTTTAGACCAAATTCATCTCAGCTGGCAACAGCTTCTTTTGACAAATCTGTACGATTGTGGGATGCAGCCAATGTAATTGTCTTTACTCTCTTTATGTATGGTCTGGGCTGATACAACAGGGGCGTACAATGTACCTCAATACATTAATAATTTCAAGATTCTTTTTATTCTTTTGTAACTTTAGTCGTGAGAAACCTTGTTTTACAGGCTACATAGTTTGTGAGTGCACTTTCATTGTACTAGTGTTGTTGACTTATTAATCTTATTGTGGCAGCCAAACTATTGTTTACAAGCATATACGGGGCACAACTCACCTATTATGTCCCTTGACTTCCACCCGAAGAAGACTGATTTATTTTGTTTCTGTGATCATGACAATGAAATTCGGTACTGGAATATCAACCCATTCTCTTGTACTCGTAGTTCGAAGGTTTGTAATCTTCTGTTATTTTCTTCCAAGTTAAGCGTTTTGTGATTTGTACAAAAGCTATACTCACACTTGGAAAAATTATCTTGATCATTTGGGGCAGGGAGGTACTGCACAAGTGAGGTTTCAGCCAAAAACTGGACAACTACTGGCAGCAGCCTCAGATAAATTAGTTTCCATCTTTGATGTTGAAACTGACAGACAAATGCACTCGTTCCAGGTACCATGTCTATAAATATGGGATTGAATAACTGAGGACCTGATTAATGCTAATCTGTTGCTTTAGGAACAAGTCTTTAGGTATAATTAGTTATATGTTTAAATCATCGTCCTCAATCGCAGGGGCACTCCGACATTGTAAACTTCATTTGTTGGAATGCAAATGGAGATTGTCTGGCATCTGTCAGTCAGAACTTGGTGAAGATATGGTCGTTAGCTTCGGGAGAGTGTATTCAGGAGCTCAGCTCTAACGGCAACCATTTTCATTCGTGTGTTTTTCACCCAAGTTATTCAAGTCTCTTGGTCATCGGAGGAATCTCGGTAAATTTTTAACCTCTTCTAGCAATAGCTTCATTCATAAACGAAAAAAAGTAGCTATGATGATATTCGTAGTAACTGCATTGACAATGGTAACCCACGATTAATGCTAATAGCCGCTTTCATGCTTGTGAGCTAGTCTTTGGAGCTGTGGAACATGGCTGAGAACAAGAGCATGACAATTGCGGCACACGAGAATATAATCTCGGCTCTGGCGCAGTCACCTGACACTGGAATGGTTGCGTCGGCAAGCCATGACAGCTCCGTCAAGTTATGGAAGTGAATCGAAGCTTAAAATCCTCGGAGAGGCTTCGGTGCAGAAATCTGGAGGGGAGACTGACTCAGAGTCGCAGATATGTAGAGTTGAATGTGCAGTGCTTGAAGTGTAGTATTTGTAGTAAATAGCTTTATATGCCAGGGTTTTCCAAGTAATAATATTATATGGTAATTTGATGATCCTAGTTAAACCTTGACAAATAATGTACTAGTACGTTTTTTACTATCGATGGGTTTAGCTCTTTTAACCAAATATAATCTGTTAATTTTTTAAATGATTGAAAGTAATTTTAGAGAAAATGTATTTGAAATCAATTATTAGTAAAAATGTAAATTAATTTTAAAAAGCATTTCTTTTTGTAAGAAATACATAACTGGTGATTTTTGTAGAAGACACCTTTTAGAACTCAAAAAGATTTTTTGTAAAGATGTTTTCAGTCATTTAAAAGTATTTACCAAATAAACTATTAATATCTAATATAATCTATTAATTTTAGGATTATGTAAATTATCTTTTACAATTTCCAAATCAAAATTGTACTCACTATGACCGGTATTCTTTCGTTCATGAGTGCATTTTTGTTCACCATTCTTAACCGTTGGTAATGATATTTATCATCGTTAGATGAGTTTGAATTTTGAGATTTGTGCTTATTCATTATACGAATTTCGAAATTCAAACTCATCTAAAAATGATAAATAGGATAATGAGTAAAAATGCTTCATTTGCCGTCGACTGAGATTTTTTTTGGCATGATTCAGAGTATTAAATATCTTGAGACTTGTTGGCGTTAGGGTATTGGTTAAGGATTCAATGATCAAAATCCAACCATCACACCCCCGTATTCAAATTACAAAATGGAATTTACATCCCAACCCCTGTTCAGCGCCATTGAAAATAGAAAAGTGTAGCCGGCATTCCGTGGGCAATCAATTAGTTACCGCTTGAATATGCGTCTTCGATGTGACGTTCAGCAGAAATAAGCAGCTCATAAAAATCCCTGTGTATGCAAACCCTCATCACTCTCTCTGTATAACTCTAGGTTTTCGCAGCTGTCCCCAAAATCTCTGTGCTGCTTCCAATGGACGAATCCGTTCACCGAATGATGGAAATCGCAGACGGCGGCGTTCAACCGGAGGAGGAAGTCTCCGACTCCTTCCTCTGCTGCGTTTGCCGGTAAGTTTCCCGAATCCACTATCTCCGATTTCCGATCAATTCGTCTTCCGAAATGCGATTGAGAAACTTGTAGAATCTTACCTAATGCTGTGCGTTTTTGTTTCCAATGGGGCAGGGATCTTCTGCACAAACCTATAGTGCTCTGTAAGTCTGTTTGACTTTAATTACATCGACATACTTTTGATTATTTGATTAGATATTTTGTTGTAATTATTGTTTTATTAATGTTAATTAGAAATTATCGGTTTTTATTGTGGGGTTTGCAGCTTGTGGGCACATTTCGTGTTTCTGGTGTGTGCATAGATCAATGAGCCGTGAGCGCCAATCTTATTGTCTGCTTTGTAGGCATCCGTATAATTACTTTCCGACGATCTGTCAAATGCTTCATTTTTTGCTGCTGAAGAAGTATCCTGTTGCCTATAGGAGAAGGGAATTGCAAATTCTCGGTATATATGCTCGCTTTTGTATTTTTATCTTTGAGTAAACTGATTATTATCTTGTTGTTTGTGTTAGTTTCTTTAGTGATGACAGTTATTCATATTGAATCCTATCTGTTGTGATTAGTGATCGTATTTCTGTCTGTGGTCGGTATAAAAGCATTGCTGGCAAATAAAAAACATGTCTCAGTTCGTACCTTGGTCTTATCCTGTTAGTTAGCATTTAGCATTCATTCACTGCTTGAGGGATTTCTTCTGTAGTTGGTTGTTGAAAGTTATTCTTATAGATTTGATTTCGCTCTGGTCAGTTTTTGTATAATTCTGATTGCTTTTATTGTTGCCGTGTGCATGTCGCAGAGGAAGAGAAGATACTTGGCTCCTTCTCGCCGCAGTTCGATACGCATTCAAGCAGCTCTGAAGCTAGTCAATGCTCCAATGTTCTGGCCAATTCTGCTTGTAGAAGATGTTGTGAAAATGTGAAGAAAATTGAGTCCAGCCCACGTATTCAGAATAGTACGAATGTTCCTAAGGAAGCCCATTGTGGTGTTTGTGAGGGAATTGGGAATGTTGCTGACGAAGAAAAGAATTCCCTGTTAAATATGGATTGTGGGAGTCGGATCCGAATTTCAGTTGCTGATGTGCTATGTGCCGCATGCGAGCAACTATTGTTTCATCCTGTGGTTCTTAACTGTGGCCACGGTATGAATGCTCAAGTTATTGAACTTTATGTTATCAGGTTTCAGTCCTCTGTTCTCAAAAGTACCATATTGGTGTGCTATTATTCTAATCTTCGTTATTTTTCATAATACAGTATATTGTGAAAGTTGTATTGTCAACCCGGATGAACAGATGCTTACATGTAAAGTTTGTCAAAGTTGTCACCCGTCAGAATTTCCAAAAGTTTGTTTGGAGCTTGGCTGCTTTCTGGAGGAGCAATTTCCTAAAGAATATGCCCTGAGAAGAGATGCTGTGCAGTTTAAACAAGCAGATCTCACGCATGAGAACCGAGCTGGCTGTATGTTAACTAGTGCTCAGTTCCATTATTCTGATGTTTTGGGTCTATCTTGGTGTTAACTGCATTAATATTGATTCACTCATCGGTTATGCATGGTTAGAAAATAGATGAAGGAGAGATTATATGATTTCCCAGTATTACTTAGGCATCCTAGGGTTGGAATTGCATCAGGAAATGCAAAAAAGATATAGCTGTATGAATAACCTTTCCAAAACTTATTTGCTACCCAATTTAATCGTATTTCCTCAATTCACATGGCTTGCTTTGTTTCTTGAATGGTTATCCTCAATCATTTCACTGAAGCTAAATTGAAAACAACTAAGTATGGTTTAGAAAAGCTTCTTGCCTGATGAGTCAGAATTCCTCTGTACTAACAAGCAATGATACAGTAAGGGCTTCAAACTTGCTTAATCAAGGCTTGTAATTATCAAATACCGCAGAAATTAATACCTTTTTCTCTCTTTTGCCTTAGTATCAACCATAGAATGTTTATGCATTCTACACACGAATTGTACCTTGTATGATGTTGCTGATGTATAGCCTAAGGTTGAGCTTACATGCCGTGCTGATTTACTGCTATGATGTGAATCTTGCATATCTTATATTTTGGCAATGACATTGTTCGTGTGTACTTGCAGGTACGACAAAAGATGGTAACAAAGGAGAGAAGTTATCATGGTGGTCTGACCCTAACTCAGAGATTCACCCAGGATGTGGCTGTGATTCTTGTGGGGTAAATTTCTAACACCCTTCCTTTACCTGCAAATTGATGCTGTGATTTTGGTGACATGGCATCCGTGCATGACCATTACTCTAAAGAATTATCCTTGGCGACAACTTTCATGGGTTTGAGGAGATGAACTGCGAATATCTTAGCAATAATTTAGTATTTTGGACTAGATGTTGATACATGCCGAAAGCCTAAAACATGTGTGGGCAAAATATTCCCACCGTAGACTTTAACTTTGACATTGCGACAGTATGTACTCCAATGATCAGGACCAGAAACTATATATGTCACTTCGTTCTTGGTAAGCCCTAGTATATACACAAAGTATAGGTCCAATATTTCTGAAAGTATTTGGCAATTGTGCATGTTTGTTGGATTCATGATGCTTAAACATTTGCTACGCCTTTGCTAGACTTCATTGTAGATGATACTACTTCACTGCCTGTTGTGTTTGCATCCTTTGATTTTAGGTCATGTTTGTGCTCTACGTTTGGGTTAAGGGTCGTTGAGTGACATCTATTGCTAATCAGTTTGATGTTATCTGAGAATCTCAGCATCTTGGTTTTGGTTTGCAGATGTATCCAATCATTGGCGATAGATACAAATGCATAGACTGTACCGAGAAAATGGGATTCGACCTTTGCAGCCATTGTTATAATACAAGGTCCAAGCTTCCAGGTCGCTTCAATCAACAGCATACACCAGAACACAGGCTTGAGCATGTACGCATAGAATCGATTCGTAATCAGTTAAAACTAGTGACAGGACGCTTAGATGATCGTTCTCTTGCTCTTCTCATCAGTAATATTACTTCACAAGCTTCATCAGAAGGACTCATTTCTGCCGCCTTATCTACCGTGGCTCAGGAGGAGGCCGAGAATAGATTAGCTGCCCAGGCTGCCGTCACTAATACTGGAGATGAACAAGATGATTCCCAACCCACTCTTTCATTTGAAAACCAGTAACGCTGCATCTTGAGCGCAGCCTTTATATATGTTTTCTTAAAATGCAGGTTCCAGGAAGTCATGTTGAACCCAGACCTGGTTAGTTTTCTTCTCGAATTGCATTTGTCGCCGGTGTGGTGAGGCCGAATGCCTCCTAATGTTGGAAATGCTTTGCTTCTTCCGCAAGTTAGATTTCGGTTTAGGGTTCATATCAAGGACTATGAGTCACTATGATGATTGTACATATTTGGAACTTTGGTTGCTCTAGGAGTATTCCTTCATATATCATTACTAGTGTATAATGTATGTTTACAAAATAACACTTCTTAATCTACATTGTACAAATGAATTATTATTTCATTCTAGTGTTAACGAAAAGCACAAAGAAGTCAATGAAAACACAAAAGGAAAAATTTAGGTAAAATGCTAGATAAATTTAGATATGAACCGATCATTTTTTAAGTCTTTATTCATAGATTATTCTTGTAAAAAGTCAGTCGAATCAAAAATCATTTGGTCTTTTGATTATTACTATTATGCACATTTTACTGTTTATCGACAATATTGTTTGTTTATTTGTTAGGTCAGATAACTAAACGGATTCTGTTCTAGGTGAATTATTGGATGAGTAATATTTTAATGATGAACTAAAAAACGGTAGGTTAATATTATGTGGAATTTTGTAAGATGAGTCCATACGAATTGTTACCGGTTAGCATTGTATTAAGTCATTAACTGATTATTGCTCGAGCGTTTATATATATACATTATGGGCTCGTTGGTGAGCTGGATGAGATTAGGTTTTAGGGATAGGATTGAATTGGCATGGATGGGCTACATAACCCATCATATTTTCGCTTATTTTGGATTTGTTGCCAATCCAGTCTGTGTTACAATTTTTCTTGTCAAATATTAGATGGGCTACAAGTCCAATTTAATTGGAAATAACTCATCCCATCATATATACCAGACAGAGCCTATAAGCGTGTCGACAAATGATTTGCAAGTCGGAACGAGCCAAAAGCAAGTGCTCATTTGGGAGTGAGGATCCCGGGGATCTTCAAAGCACATTCGTTCATCGTACATCGTGAGATCAGAAATTATTTTAAATTTTTTTTTATTTAAAATTGAATATAAACAATACCTGAAGAAAACTGACCGCATGATACACGATGAACGAATATGATTGAAAATTTTCTTAAATCCTCACAAAGCGGATCCAACGAGGATCCTCTCTCCTCATTTGGACCTCTACAGAAATTAAAATATCGAAAAATAACTGAACCAAAAAAGAGAGAGAGAAGGCCTGTAAAGCTTGAAAGAACGGTCAAATGCTAACCGACGGAGCCCACAGGAAATAGACGAGAGCCGTATAAACCGAAAACCCGTGAGACGGAAGAGGTGATTGGGGGAGAGGGAACCGAAGCCGCTGGGTGTCAGTGCGTGATTGCTCTCCCGACTGTCACCTGCTTCCTCGTAAACCGCGATTTACGCAAGCGGTGATATCACGCGTGATTTGGACCCGTGATTCCTATGAATTTTGATGAACTTGTGTGTCAACAGAATATTCAAGGCAGAGCAAAGCGGAGGACGTCAACAAACCCATTGAAGGCTGTTAAAGTTGAGGAATTTTGGAAATGTGAGAGATAGAGGAGAAATAGTACATATTTTCACTTTTCATGTAACATCTCACATCGTCCAGAGAAGTGATCCTTAAATGTATATTCTCATCCTTACCTAGCAAGAGGCCTTTTGGGAGCTCACTGGCTTCGGGTTCCGTAGGAACTCCGAAGTTAAGCGAGAAGGGGGCTAGAGCAATCCCATGATGGGTGATCCACTAGAAAGTTGTTCGTGAGTTCCCAAAAACAAAACCGTGAGGGAATGGTAAGCCCAAAGCGGACAATATCGTGCTACGGTAATGGAACGGGCTCGGGAAGTGATATGCCCGGGCGGGGATGTGATATTTCGTTTTTTTTTTTTTTTTTTTTAATTTTGATCGTCAAATCAAATAAATTGAAGAAAGTAAAAAATTAACAAAAATAAATGTGTGAATAGCATTATTTGAGGAAAAATTGCAGGTTGCTTTTACCGTAGTGCTAGAAAGTGATGATGTTTATGTATCGTAGTAGGGTTTAATCCTCACCAATTCTCCTCTCTTTTAACAATTAATAATTTAATCTACTAATATTATCGTTTATAAAATAAATAAAAAATTTGTGTGTTACAAGAACACTGTCTCATATTTTTATTATTTCAAATGTTATAATATATAGTTAACAAAGTTGATCTATTCTGACAATAAATATAAGAAAAGTCGATATACTGCACTTGTTTGGCATAGTTTCGGTTTCAATTCTGATTATAAACACAAATATGAGTTATGTTTGAGTAGAATAATAACATTATACGATAGTGTTTGAGTTTTGTGGTAAAATTATTAGAGAGGGTGAGCAAGCTGGAGTCATGCTTGGGAGAGAGCAGGCACACGTTGGCCACTTGTACGGTAATTTCTCTCACTATCTACTAGGGAAAGAATTAACAAAGCAGAAAAAGCACACTGAAACAAAGAAAGTTAGAAATCAATCAAAAAAGGACACTGTGAAATTTGTGTCATTGGCTTTTGGTGTTTTTAAGTAGATTCCCCTTGAAAGTTTGGACAAAATACTAGTTTAAGAATGCGTTTGTTACATCAGATTATCGCGGACTGGATTAACTTTTGGGATTAAACTGCACTGGCTTAGAATAGACTAAACTAGATTAACTTAGTTGAACTAAGAAACGGAATAATGAAAACAATAAAAAATGGACCGTTTACAATCATAACAACAAAATTTACAACAACATCATATACTAACTAACCTACAATCAAATCCTAAATTGAAAAATACGCCCGTTTACAATCATAACAACAAAATTTACAACAACATCATATACTAACTAACCTAGAATCAAATCCTAAATTGAAAAATACGCTGGACGAGAAATTGCAAATTAAATCATAATCCACTCCAAAAGTGCGTTTTCTATATAAAAAAAAACCAAAAAAAAAAAAACCAAAGATTTACATGCCTAATTCAAATCAAACCAAACAATAAATCCACACTGCCAATAAATTTCCCCTAAATAAAAAAGATAAAAATAAATAAAAATAAAAATTGGGGGAAAAATGGAAATAAGCAAATCAATCTATCAGACCTCTGCATAATTGAGATCCTCCATCTCCGAACCAAACCTCCAACCACGAGCCCACCATCATCTCCTCATCCAACCTCTATCCCCTCCTCCAATTGATGTGAATGACAATGTCATCGGCAGTGAAGAGCTTTCTATGGCAGACTCAGCTTCGCTCTCGTCCTTAAGAAGTAGAAGAAGTGCGGAGCCGAAAACAAGTACATTTCGTCAACGATTGTCGCCATCGCCGTCGGCAGGGAGGTCTAGGGAGGTCAGTTGACCAGACCAGAACAGAGAAGCGAGGAGAACAACTGGACGCGAACGCGAACGGTCTTAGCAATCATGTGCTTATTGAGGGGTCTCACTAAGACCTTCTAACGAAGGACTTAGTTGGGACGAGTTGGCTGTAATCTCATTAAATATATTCTTGCGTGTAACAAACACGGTATTGGACTAATAGCTAGTCTAGTCTAGTCCAAGGAGATTTAGTAAAGGCAAACAAACATACCCTAAGGGTCTTGGGGAGGAAGTAAACTTCCATTGCCAATGTAAAATTTATGCCAAAGTTTTCTCCGTAATCTCCGTGGTGAGATACTTATTTTAGTTCTCACATACTTTTATTAATTATTTATTATTGATATTTTTCAATTTATTCGATCTAACAATAAAAAAACTAAGAGAAGTATGTGCATAACATTACCTTATTTTAATTTAACCGTTGTGGTAGAAAAGATGTTAATCATAATCTTCTGCGAACTTTGTTTGGTCGGAAAGAAAACAAAGGGAGAAATCACAACTCTCACACTTTATCCTCTAAAATTTTCTCCACATCTTATTCATGTTTTGTTAAAATTTCAAGAGTTTTGCTTTCGTTGTTTCATACTTAACATCTTATTCTATTTTGTTTTAATTTTTAAATTTCCAAAGTTTTTATTCGGTTGTTGGGGAACATCTATTACCCCTTTTTTTTTTTTTTTTTTTTTTTTTTTTTTTTTTTTTCTTCTTTTTTTTTTTTTTTTTTTTCTTTTGAGTTTACAACGAGGCATAAGCCCCAATAAAGAAGAACTATTACATAAGAATATCACGAGGCCATGAGACTCCAGTTATATTTGCAAATAACAATCGACGACATATCATGCTTAATGGTTAGGCTTTTTAGCTAAAATGGTCCCTAAGATTTGTGTAACTAATCACTTTGGTTCATGAGATTTGAAATCAATAGAAGTGGTCATTGAGTTTGTCCATCATCAATCATTTTGGTTATTTATTGAAAAATTATGTTAAATAAGAACCTAATAGCAAAAATACCTTAATTTAATAAACAATGAGCCAAAATGATTTGACAAAAACTGAGTATTTTTGTTATTTTATCATTATTTAATGAAGATTGTTCAAGAAATAAACAAAATAATTGATGATAGACAAACTTAAAAATTACTTCTATTGAGTTCAAATCTCAACAACCAAAATAAAAAGTTATACAAATTTCAGTACTATTTTGAATAAAAAAACTCGAGGTGAATAACTCAAAAGTTCGAGAGGCAAGTTTGTAATTAAACCAAAAGAAACCTTGCATTTGATAGTGATGTGGCCGGTGGACCGGTAGTTGTGTTCTGATCGGACCAATAATATGACAGCATTTTGGCGGGAAGTTTGCGAGGCAAAAAAAAAAAAAAAAAAAAAAAAGATTCCGTCACGATGCTAGCCGTACTGTTTTAAGGAATTAAATGAGGTTGATTTTGGAAATGGCATTGAATTTTGTGCCTAAACACATAATTTTGCAGTAAAAAGCCATAAATTGTGGGGAAAAGTCGAGATTATAGTACGCCAAATCAACAACATGACGTTAAAGAGCTTTGAGCATTTCAAGAAACTCATTCAAGTGAAAGTTTGTAATGATTTTGTGTAAGTTGGTCTGCCAAGTATGATTTCACAAACCAAATAAAATTGGGGGATGCTACCAACAATTCCACTCAGACTTTCTCGTTTCATCTTCTCGTCTCATCGTTTTATTTTGAAATGTTGTTGGATGGTTAATTAAATTAGGAATGGTTATCTGTTTAATTAGCATTGTCTAAATTTCAATGTTCAGTAAGAAATATAGTTCGTTTATTTATTAGAAAAACTAATGAAAAATGTTTGAAAACTTTGAGTTTTAACGATAATAACAAAATAATGATTGGTATCAGGATTGACTTTTTAGTGTAAATATGTGGTTTTTCTTTAAAATGAACAGTAACGAGAGTTTTTCGTTAAAGTTCCTATTATTTATTAGATAGCGCTTCCATGATAAATGATTTCAAGTTTTATACAATTCAGAATATCATGGAACAATGTAGATGAAAAGGAAAACAAAAAAAAAATGTAGAATGATCCAAATAAAAAAAAAGCTGCTAGCATGCAACAAAATTTTGGATTTTTTCATTTGGTAGCGCAAAATTAAGCTGTAAATATCAATCTGTGAGCAATTAATTGAGAGACGATTATACTAAAAACTTAATTAAAAAAAAGGTTTTTGAGCACTTGGTGTTAGATTACATATTGATTTTTTTTTTAGTACAACGATATAATTTACACTAAAGAACGATATAATTTACACTAAAGAAGGGAGGGAGTTTGGCTATTCTATACAATGGGCAACCTAATTTGATATCGAATTCACCATCCACGAGATTCGAGTCTAAGACCTCTCACTTACAAGTGAAGAGGAATACCAGTAAACCGTAGTACTAAGTGGCAGATTACATATTGATTTTAGTACTTTGAAGTGTACTTTTATTAAAATTCATATTTAATTTTTGTTATTTATTGTCTTCATATTAAAATTTTGATTTTGCTAATATGCACATTTTTAGGTGCTTTAATTATAAATAAACCTAAACGATAAAACATTAAAAGAAATTAGTGATACGTAAGAAAAATATGTAAATACATAAGTGTAAGAAGTGATTGAATCAAAATATACTAAATTGACTTGTTTGCACCAAAAGCATTTGTACCTAAATGTTTGTACTAAAGTATATTGTAATGAATTAGTGTACTGAAATGTTTGTACAAAAATATATTATAATGAATTAATATACTTAAATATTTGTACCGATATATATTTATAATGAGAGTGTAGAAAATATATTATCATGAATTTGTGTAGACTTAGAGAAAGAAAAATCATGAATTTACCTAAAAATAAATAAAAATGACATGGAATATAAATGCTAGCATTTAAATAAAACCAAATGACTAAACTCAATTTTAAATCTTGTAGTCGTGGTAAAGGGTGAATTGCAAGGTTTCTTTCAAACTAAAAATTGGAGGTCTCGAGTTCGAAATCAGCTGTTCGTGTGGAAGCCAGACTTGTGGCCAGAAAGAGCTGAAATACCTCTGTGAGTCTTCCTAGCTCCCGAAAATGGTGAATAATATTGGCTTGCCACTAGTGCCCCTCTTTTTAAAAAAAATTAAATTTTAAATCTCGTAACAAACATTAATTTAAACTTCATCTTATTTATGAACTAAAATCTTCAAAAAAAAAAAAAAACCAAAATCTTGTTTCTATATAAAAAAAATTCAATGATAAGATATTTACAACGTTTTAACTAGGTAATAGTTCACTTATTTTACTCTGATAATGGGGCAGTCATGACTAAATATTGCCTTCACATGTATATATGTTGTTCTCATAATCTTAAATTTACGTGAATTGAATATGTGACTTCTTGAAACCAAAATGAAAGACAATTGTCATTTGGAACCAATATAGTAAAACTTTTACATAGTTATAATGTTGAAATCAAACTAATTTTATAACTTTAGGAAGATTAATACTTAATATAGGTGCAGCTAAAAAGATTTATTTATTTTTACTTAGTTATCCTTAATGAATTGTATGGATACAAAAAGCTATTACTGTAGTATGCAAATTTTCAAGATGTGATATTGAAAAAAAAGACACCCAATCTTTAAAATCTAGTGCATGTTCGTATGTAGTACTCTCTTTAATGTTTATATGTAAACATGCTTAAGATGCTAGAAACATTATGGCTTCACCAAGAAAATGTCCATGTTGACGAGGTGTTATGTACTCGTAAGCTCAAATGTGACATCCCACATCGCCCAGGGGAGTGATCATTATATGTATATTCCTATCCCTACCTAGCACGAGGCCTTTTGGGAGCTCACTGGCTTCGGGTTCCATGGGAACTCCGAAGTTAAGCGAGTAGCGCGCGAGAGCATTCCCAGGATGGGTAACCCATCGGGAAGTTCTCGTGTGAGTTCCCAAAAACAAAACCGTGAGGGCGTGGTCGGGGCCCAAAGCGGACAATATCGTGCTACGGTGGTAGAGCGGGCCCGGGAAGTGATACTCCCCGGGCGGGGATGTGACAATTGGTATCAGAGCCTAACTCTGGCCGCGTGTGTGCCGACGAGGACGTCGGGCCCCTAAGGGGGGTGGATTGTGACATCCCACATCGTCCAGGGGAGTGATCATTATATGTATATTCCCATCCCTACCTAGCACGAGGCCTTTTGGGAGCTCACTGGCTTCGGGTTCCATGGGAACTCCGAAGTTAAGCGAGTAGCGCGCGAGAGCATTCCCAGGATGGGTAACCCATCGGGAAGTTCTCATGTGAGTTCCCAAAAACAAAACCGTGAGGGCGTGGTCGGGGCCCAAAGCGGACAATATCGTGCTACGGTGGTGGAGCGGGCCCGGGAAGTGATCCGCCCAGGGCCCGCTCCACCACCGTAGCACGATATTGTCCGCTTTGGGCTTACCATTCCCTCACGGTTTTGTTTTTGGGAACTCACGAGCAACTTCCCAGTAGGTCACCCATCCTGGGATTGCTCTAGCCCCCTTTCTCACTTAACTTCAGAGTTCTTACGGAACCCGAAGCCAGTGAGCTCCCAAAAGGCCTCGTGCTAGGTAGGGATGAGAATATACATATAAAGATCGCTCCCCTGGGCGATGTGGGATGTTACAATCCACCCCCCTTAGGGGCCTGACGTCCTCGTCGACACACCATAACCAGGGTTAGGCTCTGATACCAATTGTCACATCCCGGCCCGGGCGGGACCACATCCCGGGCCCGACTCCACCACCGTAGCACGATATTGTCCGCTTTGGGCTTACCATTCCCTCACGGTTTTGTTTTTGGGAACTCACACGAGAACTTCCCGATGGGTCACCCATCCTGAGAATGCTCTCGCGCGCTACTCGCTTAACTTCGGAGTTCCCATGGAACCCGAAGCCAGTGAGCTCCCAAAAGGCCTCGTGCTAGGTAGGGATGGGAATATACATATAAGGATCACTCCCCTGGGCGATGTGGGATGTCACATCAAACGCATGGTATCAACTTTGACAAATAAAACATCTTCTCAAACAATATTTAGTTCATCTTAAACTTTTATTTGTGACATTGCATATTTTTGTATTTATTGACAATTATTACTACATCAAAGCGAGGTTCCTTAATACGGGACTTTATAAAGATTATAACTTATTTCACTGTGGAGTTTATTCATATGCATAACTATCCCCAAGTTGCGGCTGAAATTTTTTATAATTATAAGGAGGTTATTTCTGTATAAAGTATTACTATAGGGCCGTCTTAGAGATTTCAGGGGCCCAGTGCAATATTTATAAACCGAACCCCTCCTAAGACAGTCTTCCAAAAAATAAAGAATAATGCATTGATATTAAAAAGCAACAACTAAAATTGAAACAAACTTTAAAAATCGTACTAATTATCAATTTCCAAATATCTTTGCACGTAAAGAAAGCTACAAAAATAACCATATTACTAAATAATCAACAATAAGTTCAATTTTAAGAAACCTAATGAACAAGGATTCAAAAAGTCCCCCATTGCAGTTTCACTTAAAGATGGCTCTTCTTGCATTACTGCATTGAAGTTTCACTTAAAGATGGTTTTTCGTGCATTCTTTGTTGCAAAAATGATCAATTAACCTTCATAATCAATTTTATCTAAAAAGCCACTATAATTGCTATCATAGCAAACCCATTTAAACTTTCTTGCAACATAGTTGGATTGCAAGTATGATTTTAATAACTTTAATTTTGAGAAACTCCTTTTAACAAATACGACGATAGCAAATACAATCAATAGAGTTCTATATGCAATGTTTGCGGTCATGAGACAACGCATCCTCTTCAGGTAGTTTAATATGTCAATTGATGTCTTCATTTCTTCGGCAAACGTTCTTGTAAAAGATTCAACTCTACAAATAATGCATCCTTATCGTCATAAAAGGACTCACATTTCTTGAGAAAGTTTTAAAGATGATCACAACAATCTTTCAATTTATCATTGTTCATCGAATTTAACATTTCCGAAGTGAAGAACACACAAGTATATCATCGTAGGCTTGATATTCATCATTTTTTGGAAATACAAGATCAATTTTCATAAACTTTGATATAATAATGTTATATATTGGATAGCAAATTTTTTTGAGGCCCCGTGCGATAGAACGCTTTGCTCACCCAAAAGCCGCCTCGGTAGAAATGTCTTACTCTAGTATTATTCAGAATTGACATGCTGAAAAATACGTTTAATCCTTCAACATCAAGATATCTATTGCCTTATTTCTTGTCTGAAAAACTTGAAATTTAATTGACTAGATAGTTTGATGCTTAAATTATTGGTCCACAGCACCAATTTTTACCTTCTCTTTAAACAATTCTGCTTTGAGATTTGATATTGTACTTTTTTTCTTTTCTTTTCCTACTTATCAATATTGGATCTTATAATCAAATACTCTCTCACCACTGTGATCTTAAATTTCCAACTAATTACTGTTTACTTGATTAACGCAAGAGATGAGTCATAGAATTAAATACCTAATTGTGCTTTTCGGAATGTAATTTTCACCGCCATCTGTTTGACTTTGTATAAAGTATACCTTGGTCTTGGTGTATATTCCAATATTGCTTTGGTAAAACAGTGCCTGCAGTCCTAGTTCGATCTGTTATCACACACACACACACACACACACACACATATATATATATATATATGTGTAGTAGTGATCTTGCATATTACTTAATTTGGTGCCATCTGCGGACGCAATTGTTTACGGGAAGAATCTACTTACAACTAGAACGTCAAATTGTCGCCATGACGAAGCTAGATGGGGACATGGAAGGGCGGCCGCCTTTTCGGTGGCCGGAAATCATCATAGAGAGTGAGGATTTCACCCATCTAGTCTTCTGAACTGCTGCTGAAATCTGCTGCGCTACTTCACTACTTCTGTGTTTTATTATTTGCTACTCCTTTTGCATTTTTTTTTTTTTTTAAAACCTAGGTAAAAACAACGTCGTTTTGATCATGGGATAAAAAATATAAAATGACATTGTTAAGAAGGGCTACAGTAAGATTGTCATTGTTGAAGAGTCTATTAAGTTGTTTGATAATATGAAGGAATTGGGTGTGCAGAGGAGTTTCAAGTTTTATGAAGCTCTATTTAAAGCCATTATGCGCCACAACAGGTATATGATGGTGAAGGGGTATTTTAATGCAATGTTGAGTGAAAAAATAGAGCCCAATAGGCATACTTATAAATTATGTGAGTCACTCAGTCATGCTCGCAAGTTGTTTGACGAAACACCCTACTTAACTCTCTCTCTTGAATGCCATGCTTGGAAACTACTGTAGAGAGAATCGATGGGAAGATACTTTGTATCTTTTCCATAACATGATATCTGAGTCAAAGACAATGATGAAAAGTTTGATAATTTCACCATTCCCATTGCTCTGAATGCGTGTGCAAGGTTAAGTCACATGTAAGACAACAATACATGGATTTGTGAAGAAACATGATAAGTTGCATTGAATATGTTTGTGGGTTATGCATTGAATTGTATTCTGAATATGGAGAAATGGGCAAGGCTATGAAAGTGTTTGACGAGTTTTCGCAACTGAATGTGTTTTTTATGGAGTGCGACAAAAAGAAGGCATAAACTTCTACCTATTTATATTTCACAATCTCTCAACAATTCCTGACCTCACCACTGATTATCACTACTTTGAATTATTTACACAAGGACATGTAGACAAGATAAAAAAAACACAAGCCTACTTCTAACCTTTAATGCAACGTGACCTCTACATGAATCAAAGGCTCACCAATTCACGTGAAAACGACTTACTCAAGCAGTACTTTACAAACAAATATATTTTTATTATATTAAACAAAATTATAGTGATTAATCTATGCAATTTCAGTACTGATCAATCTCTGAATTTCGGTCCGACTATTATAGTATGTAGTCCTATCTTTGCACGTTACTTAGGTGTCAAATGAGAACACAATTGTTTATGAGAACAATTTACATGTAATGAGATAGTAGAATAACAACATTCTAAATCAATCATACAATATTATGGGACGTGTTTTTCCTAAAAAAAATATGACAATACGTAATAGGCTTTGTGTCACATCCCGGCCCGGGCGAGACCACTTCTCGGGCCCGCTCCACCACCGTAGCACGATATTGTCCGCTTTGGGCTTACCATTCCCTCACGGTTTTGTTTTTGGAAACTCACGAGCAACTTCCCAGTGGGTCACCCATCATGGGATTGCTCTAGCCCCCTTCTCGCTTAACTTCGGAGTTCCTACGGAACACGAAGCCAGTGAGCTCCCAAAAGGCCTCGTGCTAGGTAGGGATGAGAATATACATTTAAGGTCCCCTGGGCGATGTGGGATGTCACAATCCACCCCCCTTAGGGGCCCGACGTCCTCGTCGGCACATTTCCGGCCAGGGATTGGCTCTGATACCAATTTGTCACATCCCGGCCCGGGCGAGACCACTTCCCGGGCCCACTCCACCACCGTAGCACGATATTGTCCGCTTTGAGCTTACCATTCCCTCACGGTTTTGTTTTTGGGAACTCACGAGCAACTTCCCAGTGGGTCACCCATCATGGGATTGCTCTAGCCCCCTTCTCGCTTAACTTCGGAGTTCCTACGGAACCCGAAGCCAGTGAGCTCCCAAAAGGCCTCGTGCTAGGTAGGGATGAGAATATACATTTAAGGTCCCCTGGGCGATGTGGGATGTCACACTTTGGATGCCACCTTGATGTTCTGGTTGCATTAAAAAAATTTCTCGTTGCTTCCACTTATAATAGGTTTGGCAATTTCTTACTCGGTCCATTAACTTGACACGAATCAACACAAAAATAATGAGTTTCGGATCCATCAAGATAATGAGTTTGACACGACACGACTCATTAAGGTAACATGTATAATATAAAAATAAGGATATTTTGGATGCGGTCCCTAATCCTTAACATTCTTTAATTAAAACCTTAATAGTATTCAAAGTTTGATCAATGTCCCTTGACTTCGTACACCTCATTATATTACTATTAATATTTATATTTTTATAGTTTTGACATTAATTGTTTGATGAGATTTATAATCCTATAAATTTAAAATCCCTCATTATAATACTATTAGAAACGGTTACAATAAAAAAATTCAAACATTTTGATTGAATAAATGGATAAAAAGTATGTAAAAATAAGAAATAATAAATGGCAAAAGAATAGTGTTAAAAAAATTGGTACATTTTACAAAAAAAAAATTGGTACATTTCACAAATAATAAAGTGGTACATTAATAAAGAAGAATGGGTACATTATAAATAAATTAGGGTACATACATATAAAACATTAAAAATTATGAGTACAAATGAATTTTTAAAAATATAGGCGCTAAAAGAAATTAATACATGGGTACAAAATAAAACTAAAAAAAAATACTACAAATTAAAAAAAAATGTTGCAAATTAAAAGTGGGTACAAACTAAAAACATAAATATATGATACAAAGTTTAGGCATAAAACATAAATATACCATATGTAATTTTTCTAACATTGATTAAATATACAATGTCATGTGATGGTATAGACATGGGTATAAACACAAATAAAACTTTAAAAAATATGGGCACAAAAAGAAACTAATATATGGGTACAAATTAAAAATCAAAAGAAAATTGGTACAAATTAAAAAATATTTGCAAATTAAAAATAGTTACAAACTAAAAATCAAAATATATGATAAAAATTTTAACCATAAATATAAATATACTAATCGTAACATTTTTAACACTAAAGGAATATATTTAAAAAAAATATATTTTATTATTCAAATAATTAATGATGTTATTAATACCCAAGGACCTTGATAAAAATTTCAAAATGAATAAGATTTTAATCAATGAAGTAACAAAAAGAAGGATGTGAACCTAATGTTTCCATAAAAATAACACGAACACGACAAACTCGTTTGCCGGACCTAACTTATAGTCATTGATGATGCAATGTGTACATCAAACCAAATTAGACTAGTAATTACTTTAATGTAAAGAACTTGCTAATGACTTGTAGTAGAGAAAATTCCTTGCTCCATCCGGATATGAAGACCGAGGACTTGAAAGTTGAAGACTTAAGACTTTTGAACAAGTTAGTCCAACCTTGTCCAATTGAGACTCGTAGACTTTGGACCAGTTTCCTTTGAATAACTTGTGTACTTGAAGAAACACTTATTTTTCTCTTCCAATATAAGGCAAAATTCTAGTTGGATTTAAAAAATATATATGTATATATATTATATCATTTGAGTTGGTAGTCTGACCCAGAAGCTTTCCTGCACTTTAGCTGAAGTGATCAAATAAAGCATTTCTACCCAATTTGATGGATTAAATCTACGACTAATAAGAAGTCATTATTTACTTAAACAGTAACCCACGATGATAGTTATTATTCATCGGTGGCAGTTACTATTTACAATGATTTAATTTATTTTTAATGTATAATACATTTATTTAATAATTATTGAACAGTTGAGATTAATTTATAATAAGTGACTATTATTATACCATGTGTCATGTCTATCAATTCTTTTTTTTTTTTAATTTTGTTTTTAATTTTTTACAATTTTTGTTTTTAATTTTTTACCTTTTAAAAAAAAATTATTATTACATAAAATAAGAAGAACCAAGATTAAAGTAGAAATTTGAAATAGACATCTGAGATTTGGACACATGTCAAATAGTTGTTGGAAGTTAGCTAACCGTTTTGGTTGGACCCATCCAACAAAATCTGTCGCACCACTCTTCTAGTGGGAGCGTGTTGTGCACACGCCTAACGAAAGAAAAACTAAAAAGCATTCACTTACATCAACGCCAAGGATTTGGACTTGGACTCAAAATCGACATGGTACCAGCCATGACAACCCAAAAATGAATAGAGATGTGTTTCGAGTTGGATTTGGGATTTAGCCATATCTCTTTAACATGAACAGAAGTTCTCATAGAGAATAGAATAGGAAGAAAGAAGGAAAATCTAGCTAGGTTCAAGTGATCATTCTGTTTTAATTTATTAAAAAAATATTAATAACCATATAACCAAAGATTCACCTCCTACCTCCTTATTGGATTATTTAACTTCCTTTAATTAGTATGCATTTAAATATTTTTTTTTGCATAAAATATTCAAGTACAAGTGTTTTATGTGAATTTAAATACTTAAATTAATATGAATTTAACAAAACATTGTACATTTAAGTTAACAAAATAAGAAACTTCACAAGAGTAAACAACTTTTACATCCTGCAATTATTGTGAATTCCATCATTTTCTTAAGTTTCCACCTCCAAATGAAGGATAACATTTTTTCATATAAAAAAAAAATTGTAGATGATATAGATAGTTTAATTAAAGATTGTTATATTATTAAAATGTACATACGAAAATTAATTAATGGGTTTTATCACAAATGGTCTTTGAAATTGACCTTCATTACCAAGATGATCCTTGAAATTGAAAATCAATCAATATAGTCCCTGAAAATAGGTGTCGCAAATCAATGTGGTATTTCCGTCACAATTATGTTAAAAATTCTGTTAAGTAATGATGTGGCACATAAATGGGTATCATAAGTCATTTTTTCTCACAAATGGTCATTGAAATTGACCCGCGACATCTAAACGGTCCCTGAAATTGACCCACGACATCAAAATGGTCCCTGAAATTGAAAATCGATCAATGTAGTCTTGCAAGTAAGTGTCCCAAATCAATGTACTCATTCTATCACAATTTTGTCAAAAATTCTGTTATGTGTTGATGTGACACATAAATGGGTCACACAAGTCTAATTAAATTAAAAAAAAATTACAATAGGTTTAATAATTTAATTGTTAATAAAAAGTTGTCAACCCAAAAACCCAGTCCTGCAATCACCTCTAATCCTAGTCCACATTCATCTACCTCATTTGCTGTCTATTCTCTAAAAAAAAAAAAAAACAAAAAAACAAACAAACAAACAAAATCTCAATACACTAATCTTTACACACTTCGATACACTTCACTAAATTGAACCTGGATTGAAATCACCTTTGGTGATGACTTGGCCAATTGGCAACGACTTTTGGGACATCACTGTTAACATTTAGGCAATCAACATCCTCACCATCTTATCTTGGAGAGCTAGTTCGACACTTCCCTGGTGATCTGGTGACTCAAAGAACGACGAGGTTTGCCTTGAGATAATGAGGTTATAACCGAGGTGCGTCTATTGTTGGTTGAAAACTATTTCCAAACCCCTTCTTAGACCTTGGTTAAACCTTGTGTATTTGAGAATTTATAAAAGGGATCTCTCTTCGGAGTAGGCCCTACTATAAGAAAAAAATTTCCATTGTGCAAAAAGGTATTTAAACAACTTTTTAAAATTAATTATTAAACCCACATTAGCCCATAACAAATTTTTTACAGAATTGTGGTGAAATGATCATATTGATTTGCGTGTGCAAGGTTAAAACACTCACATGTAAGACAACAATACATGGATTTGTGAAGAAACATAATAAGGTTGCATTGAATATGTTTGTGGGTTATGCATTGAATTGTATTCTGAATATGGAGAAATGGGCAAGGCTATGAAAGTGTTTGACGAGTTTTCGCAACTGAATGTGTTTTTTATGGAGTGCGACAAAAAGAAGGCAGAAACTTCTACCTATTTATATTTCACAATCCCTCAACAATTTCTGACCTCACCACTAATTATCACTACTTTGAATTATTTACTCAAGGACACGTAGACAAGATAAAAAAACACAAGCCTACTTCTAACCTTTAATGCAACGTGAGCTCTACATGAATCAAAAGCTCACCAATTCACGTGAAAACGACTTACTCAAGCAGTACTTTACAAACAAATATATTTTTATTATATTAAACAAAATTTTAGCGATTAATCTATGCAATTTCAGTATTGATCAATCTCTGAATTTCGGTCCGACTATTATAGTATGTAGTCCTAGCTTTGCATGTTACTTAGGTGTCAAATGAGAACACAATTGTTTACAAGAACAATTTACATGCAACGAGATACTAGAATAACAACATTCTAAATTAATCATACAATATTATGGGGACGTGTTTTTCCTAAAAAAAATGACAATACGTAATAGGCTTTGGATGCCACCTTGACGTTCTAGTTGCATTCAAAAAATTTCTCATTGCTTCCACTTATAATAGGTTTGGCAATTTCTTACTCGGTCCATTAACTTGACACGAATCAACACAAAAATAACGAGTTTTGGATCCGTCAAGATAATGAATTTAACATGACACGACTCATTAAGGTAACATGTATAATATAAAAAAGACACGAACACGACAAACTCGTTTGCCAGACCTAACTTATAGTCATTGATGATGCAAAGTGTACATAAAACCAAATTAGACTAGTAATTACTTTAATGTAGAGAACTTGCTAATGACTTGTAGTAGAGAAAATTCCTTGCTCCATCCGGATATGAAGACCGAGGACTTGAAAGTTGAAGACTTAGGACTTTTGAACAAGTTAGTCCAACCTTGTCCAATTGAGACTCGAAGACTTTGGACCAGTTTCCTTTGAATAACTTGTGTACTTGAAGAAACACTTATTTTTCTCTTCGAATATAAGGCAAAATTCTAGTTGGATTTAAAAAATATATATGTATATATATTTTGATGGATTCAATCTAGGACTAAACTTATTGTAGTTATTATTTACTTAAACAGTAAACCACGATGATAGTTTTCAAGCCATTTTCATTAGTTTTTCTTAGTTATTATTCATCGGTGGCGATTACTATTTACAATGATTTAATTTATTTTTAATGTATAATACATTTATTTAATAATTATTGAACAGTTGAGATTAATTTATAATAGGTGACTATTATTATACCACATGTCCATGTCTATCAAATTTTTTTAAATTTTTTTACAATTTTTGTTTTTAATTTTTTACCTTTTTTTTAAATTTATTATTACGTAAAATAATAAGAACCAAGATTAAAGTAGGAATTTGAAATAGACATTTGAGATTTGGACACATGTCAAATAGTTGTTGGAAGTTAGCTGACTGTTATGGCGGGACCCATCCAACACAATATGTCGCACCACTCTCCTAGTGGGAGTGTGTTGTGCACACGCCTAACGAAAAAAAAAAAATTAAAAAGCACACACTGACATCAACGCGAAGAATTTGGACTTGGACTCAAAATCGACATGGTACCAACCATGGCGACCCAAAAATGAATAGAGATGTGTTTCGAGTTGGATTTGGGATTTAGCCATATCTCTTTAACACGAACGAAATTGCTCATAGAGAATAGAATAGGAAGAAAGAAGGAAAATCTAGCTAGGTTCAAGTGATCATTTTGTTTTAATTTATTAAAAAAATATTAATAACCATATAACCAAAGATTCACCTCTTACCTCCTTATTGGATTATTTAACTTACCTTAATTAGTATGAATTTAAATATTTTTTGTTGCATAAAATATTCAAGTACAAGTGTTTTATGTGAATTTAAATACTTTAATTAATATAAATTTAACAAAACATTGTACATTTAAGTTAATAAAACAAGAAACTTCACAAGAGTAAACAACTTTACATCCTGCAATTATTGTGAATTCCATCATTTTCTTAAGTTTCGACCTCCAAATGGAGGATAACAATTTTTTCATATAAAAAAAAATTGTAGATGACATAGATAGTTTAATTAAAGTTTGTTTTATATATTTTTTTTGAACAAAAGATTTTTTATATTATTAAAACGTACAGAAGAAAATTAATTAATGGGGTTTTATCACAAATGGTCTTTGAAATTGACTTTCACTATCAAGATGGTCCCTGAAATTGAAAATCAATCAATATAGTTCCTGAAAATAAGTGTCGCAAATCAATGTGGTCATTCCGTCACAATTATGTTAAAAATTCTGTTAAGTACTGATGTTGACACACCTCGACCGAGATCAGGGCATGCTGGCCGTCATGTGGAAGTGACGTAACCATGTGCACAGTACGGAAGCTAATAATAATAATAAAAGTACGAATAAATAAAAATCCAGCTATACACAAAGTAAATAACATACATGTGCAAGCGTAAGTGTGAAAAACAAAGTCCAGAGCATGAAAGACCTAGTGCAGTCCAGGAGAAACAACACTAATTAAACACACCCAAAGGTGGTCCTACACTGGTGATAATCTGTCAGATAAGCCAAGAAATCCTCTGGGGAGCCACCAAAAGTGCTAGCCAACTAGAACCTGGAAGGGCGCAAAACAGAAAGCGTGAGTGGACAAAAACAAAGCTTATCAAAAACCATTTCATAAATAAAGTTATAACCCCTCACCGTAAAACCTGTATACTTCCCAGAAAATAGAATATATGCATATATATATATAAATCATGCTCGGAGATATGCCATGCCAAATGCCTCGAAATAAAATGCAAATACTCAGGTAATGCCAAACAATGCCATATAATCTGTCAACCGGAGTCACATAACGTGACCTGTACGGCTGAATCTAGAGCTCAAATATCCAACTCATTAACTATACTTGCACACGAGTCGGAACCACCTAAAGTGGTATGTACGACAAGACTGAGTGTATAATAAGTACGCTCAAGTGCTACGATCACGTGAAAACTGGGCGAATAATCGCGGGTCACCTATGAGTCGGAACCACCTAAAGTGGTATGTACGACAGGACTGTGCACCTAACTTGGATTCAAGATGAGTGTGTGGTGCGGGAGGTAAACATCACGTGAAAAACTGTGCCCAACTCTGGGCGGGAGCACTAACACCGGGGGTGCAGGTTATGAGCTCTCTATGCATCTTAAATCACTACTGAACATAAACATAAACCATAACTTACCTGGCATTTACCTGTGCGTCCGCAACACCAACACACACACACACACACACACATATATATATATATATGCAACTAATAATGCATAATTAAATGGACAACATAATACATGGCATATAAACGTATAAACGTTTCATTTCACTTTCTGGGAAAAATATAAGTATATAGGTATATACGGAAAACCAAAAGCCCACTCACTGGTATGTAGAAGGGTCGTAACCCCCTTGCCTCGAGTAACCGCGCTCGTCCTTGGGATAGGTCTCACCTATATGCGAAACAACTATAAATACGTTAATTTTAAAGCACATAACCAACATTACCAAATAACTTCTCATACAATGCTCAAATGGGGTGTATGAATACACCAATGTGATCTACTTAACCTCACGAACATCCCCATACTTTTAAAATAATTTTCCAACACCGCACGCGCCGCCCACGCGCAGGCACGTGCCTAGCACACTGACGGCGTCAGTTAACGCCGTCAGGAATATTCCGTTAACTCTGACGGATTCCGTTAACGCCGTTAGGAATATTCCGTCCAAACTGATGGAATATTCTGTCGTCTTCTTCGGCCAACCTTCGGCGCCGGAAAACTGGGAAAAATTCAAAACTTGATATCTCCTTCGTTTTTCATCCAAATTTCACAAAATTGGTACCAAAATGAAGCTTACAACAAGAGAAACAAATCCATACCACTTTCAAGCACCAAAACCAACGGAATCTCGTCGGGAAAACACCACCAACTTCGGCCAAACCTACAACTCACAATCCCGACGTCCAAAACCTTCAAACGAACCACCCCGAGCCTTTTAAGGACCTCACCAAGCTTCCTACAAGCTTGAAATTCCCAAAAACACAAGAATTAACGTGTGCATGAACAGTGACCAAATCGGGGGATCCCGAGTTCGACGTGAAAACGAAGGTATCCTTACCTGAAATGGGTATGTTTGAACTCCTAAGGACCTCACGAGCACAAATATGTAGTTTGTTTCCTCGATCCGTGATGATTTCAAGGGTTAAGTGTTGTCCGTACAAGAAGATAGGAATGGGAGAAAGAAAGAGAGGTCTCGGGACAGGGTAGAGAGAGAGGAATGAGTATGGGTATGTGTGTGGTCAAATTCAACCAAACAAAACTCAAAAACAACCACACAATGAAAAAAAACCATACTAGGGGCAAAATCGTCATTTCACCCCTACGGTACGAAAAGTTCGGGACGGGCTATCACAGATGTGGCACATAAATGGGTCCCATAAGTCATTTTTTCTCCCAAATGGTCATTGAAATTGACCCGCGACATCAAAATGGCCCCTGAAATTGACCCGTGACATCAAAATGGTCCCTTAAATTGAAAATCGATCAATGTAGTCCTGCAAGTAAGTGTCTCGAATCAATGTAGTCCTTCCGTCACAATTATGTCAAAAATTCTGTTATGTATTGATGTGATACATAAATGGGTCACACAAGTCTAATTAAATTAAAAAAATTACAAATAGGTTCAATAATTTAATTGTTAATAAAAAGTTGTCAACCCAAAAACCCAGTCCTGTAATCACCTCTAATCCCAGTCCACATTCATGTACATCATTTCCTATCTATTCTCTAAATAAAAAAAAATAAAAAAAAATTCTCAATACACTAATCTTTACACACTTCGATACACTTCATTGAATTGAACATGGATAGAAATTTTGGGACATCACCGTTAACATTTAGGCGATCAACATCCTCACAATCTTATCTTAGAGAGCTAGTTGGACACTTCCCTGGTGGTATGGTGACTCAAAGAATGGCGAGAACTACCTTGAGATAATGAGGTTATAACTGAGGTGCGTCTATTGTTGGTTGAAAACTATTTCCAAACCCCTTCTTAGACCTTGGTTAAACCTTGTGCATTTGAGAATTTATGAAAGGGATCTTTCTTCAGAGTAGGCCCTACTATAAGAAAAAAAATTCCATTGTGCAAAAAGGTATTTAAACAACTTTTTAAATTAGTTATTAAACCCACATTAGCCCATAACAATTTTTTTTTACAGAATTGTAGTGAAATGATCATATTGATTTGTGACACATATTTCCAAGGACTACATTCATTGATTTTTAATTTTAGGCATTGTTATAAAAATCTTCGCCTAAGCGTTAGGCGGCTGACCACTGTCCCGATTAATGCCTAAGCGTTTGAAAATTAAGAAATGATGCCTAGACCTGATGAGGCGCTTGCCTAACCTGCCCATACCCACCTAGGCTCACGTCTAGGTTGTGACTCACTTAAATAGAAAATAAATAACTTTCATTTTGCATTTTATTTTTTTAATAAATTGTAAGAGACTTGTTGAATACTTAAATGAACGTACATTATATTTTTGTTCCCCCATGTTTTCATTATGTTCCAATACTTCATAATACATATGTCATTCTATTTTGTAGTTTATGATGAAATTATATATATATATATATATATATATTTTAAGTATAAATAGACACTTATTTATACGAAATATAATATATTTACTTAAATCCGCCTAGTCCGCCTAGGCACTAAACCCCAGTCCGCCTAGGCGCTAAGCCCCAGCCCGCCACTTGACTTGCGCCTAGCGTTTCTTAGAACCTTGATTTTAGGGACCATCTTGATAATGTGGGTCAAGTTCAGGGACCATCTTGATGATATGGGTCAATTTCATGAACTATTTGTGATAAAAACTCATAAATCTTGTGAGGCTCATTTATGTGTCATATTAGCACTTAACGAAACTTTTAACATAATTGTGACACAATGACCACATTGATTTGCGACACCTATGTTCATTAGAGGTGCAACTCGGGTGGGTTGTGTCATGCTCCGATCTTGACATACGTCCAGGATCGACACGTGACATCACCAAATACCCGTATCTCAACATATCCCGCCTCCGGGATGTGGCAAATCATAACTCGAGAATTGAATCGCATAGTAATTTTTCGTATACTTTATGGCCGCATCTAACATCCTCGTTAGACTGCCTACGTATCCTTATTAGGGATCAAGTCATTCGTAGTTCGTCGTTCACTAATTTAGACATTTATTCTGGTGCGTTCTAACATGAATACATAGCATTTTGAAATCAATTATTAGAACTTGACATGCATGAAATTACCAAGTTCAGGCTACAAAACAAACCAACATGTCATTCAAGATTCTCATTCCATCCATCATATAAATTCCATGTTTTCAGCACAATACTTCCATCCACAGCATATAACATATCAAATAACCAACGAAGCACATATTATTCTCAAGCCACATTGATCAACTAAAATAATCATAATAATAACAACCATAACCAAGGTCATTCCACAATCCCGTCAATCAATCAATTCATGAATCAAAGATACATGATATTAGCATTTAATTATGTTAATCAAACAATGCGATAACATATCATTTCACGAATTTAACCAAGGAACTTTATATAATTTTCTACTTGGATTATGACCAATAATATAGTAAATCTATTTTATTTTCACAAGGTCTATTGTGGGTAATTCTCATTCACTCGAATCTAGGGTTCTAGACTAACGTTATGGGAATGAGCGAGAGTAAGGATTCCGAACCACTTAACGGAATCCAACAACGTCGGGTTCCGGACCACTTAACGGAACCAAAATATCAAGTGGTTTCTCATAATCTATCCAGACTGTCATATGTAAAATCAATGCCTACATCATGAGAATGGTGCACCGACAAAATGGAACTCGGATAAGCTACGGAGCTTGGGTGAGTGACAATAATACAAGTATGTGATAATCAATAAAAAGAAAGACCATCGATCACAGTTTATAAACCTCAAATATAAGTTCGTAAATATGAAAACATAGTCAAGTCTTTAACAACTCCAAATGAGTCACCCAGACATCCAATGGCTTTTCCCATTCAAACCACCAAGATTCTCAAAAACCATCGTTCATATGTACATTAAAAACTAGGGCTAGAGGGACACAGTTCGGCTGAAGCCTACATAAGTAACCAAACAGGAAGTGGCCCCCTATCGCGGATCAACCAAGCAGAGCCAGCCCTGAGTAACCATGTAGGTAGTGACCCCCATCGTGGATTAACAAAGTAGAGTCATCCCCATGAATCTATTAGGCAGTGATCACACATCGTGAATTAACTAAGCATGATCACCCCTAAGTATGTATGGTCATAAGGATCGCCCATCGTGGATTAACCAAGCGCAATCTATAAATAATATGGTCCCCCATTGCGGATTAACCAAGCATGGTCAAGATAACCAAGTAGGTAGTGACCCCCCATTGCAGATTAACCAAGCAAAGTCACACCTACAGAACTGTTAGGTAGTGATCACCCATCTCGGATTAACCAAGCATGATCAGTCCTAAGTATACATGACCATAAGGATCGCCCATCACGGATTAACCAAGCGCGATCCATAAATAAGATGGTCCCCCATCCCGAATTAACCAAGCAGGACCATCCATGTACCACTGCTACATGGTGTAGACTCAGTGCCACCTAACCCCGTGACTCTAGGGTAACGGTCCCCTACTAACCCTCACATTGCTCAACATTTCAAATGTATATTTATAACACAATTCATAAACATTTCAATACGCACTTCAAATCACCTTTTCACAATATTTCCAATCCATGAATCAAATCACATTTAATAAAAACAGATCGATGGCCAATTATAAAATCACATTTTAACAGAAAACACATTAATAAAACCAAGTCATATCCAAAAAGGATACTAATATAAGAAAACAGGGTAATTACCATATCACATAAATTAGAGTCACTCACCAGGACAAGTCCGCAAAGCCTCACTAAGTCTCTATCAATACTAATTCTAGTAATTTTAAAGGAAAACTAATGAAAAGGGCTTGAAAACTTTGAGTTTTAACGATAATGACAAAATAAAGGGTAAAGTGAATAATATCAGGTTTGACTTTTTAGTGTAAAAATGTGGTTTTTCGTTAAAGTGAACAGTACCGTGGGTTTTTCGTTAAAACTCCCTAATTTAAATGATTCAATATCTATTAACCAAAAGTCAACTTCCGATCAACGGTCGGGTCCACATCCCTATGTAATTTGATCCGGAAGATCCGCACATCGGATTTTGGATCCATAATCTTCTAAAATCTACATTATGCCTTTAGAACAACATACTAAAATTTCATCACAATCCGACAGTCGGATCGTCGATTCATATTTTGATCAAGTAATGTATCATAATGAAATTAGGTTCAAATGATCAAACCACGTCATATGAATTTCAAATACAAATTCAGGACATCTAGTTGGACTTAGAAAGGTATCGTTGGCCCAATGACCAAAGTGCCACCGCCGGTGGCGATCGGCTTCCCCGACTCATCGGAAAATTCAACAATTTCCAAAAATTACCAAATTTTACAGTGAGGGAAGCAAGTATATCTCAGTGAGGGAAGCAATTTTCATACTTGTGGCCAAGTCCAATTCTGCCGGGAAGTGTCTCAGGTTGGGCGGGTTGGAAGGTCAACCCAACCCTAACCCAACTTTTACAATTCAGGATCGGGTTCGGGTTGGGTTTTAATCAGGTTTGGATTTACTTAGGTTGGGTTCGGGTTGCCCAACTTTTTCAAAATTAAAATTCAATTCCTCAAATTGTATCCGTTATAAAGTTAAACTAAATATGAATGTTTCAACCATGCAAAGTTTGAATTAAAATACAAGAAATACCAAAGCTAGTACTAACTTGGACATTTGCTACCGTATATAATGTTAATTCAACTTGTAGTCTGAGATGGTGATTCGCTTACCAGAATTCAAGGCTTGATTAACTAAAGTTCCTCAGGTTCAGCAATTTGATGGAAGTCTCAAATTAAATGTAATGCTATAACCATTTGATATGAATATAAAAGAAACGTTCAAGCACGAGACCAAGATCATATGTTGTAGAGGAACTTACAAAAACTTAGCATACCCCAATATTTTCAAGTGTGTCATCACCTGTAATAAAGTTTTTCTGCACACCAGGTTCTCCTCCCCCCATAGTATATGTCGGGTTCGGACGGGCAAATGATCAACCCAACTCAACCTAATCAATGAGCGACTTGGCAGGTTATAACTAAAAAAAATCCCGCTTGTTCAGGGTTAAAGTCTGGTTGAACATGGGTGGTTCGGGTTGGCCCAACCAAAATTACACCTACATTAATTGATTTTCAATTTCAAATACCGTCTTGAAGATGAGAATCAATTTTAAGAACTATTTGTGATAAATCCCATAATTAATTTATTTTTGAAACTTAAAAAGAAAAGGAAATAGAAGGGAGGGAGAGAAGGGTCCACGGAAGAAATAATTTAAGAGAGAAGGGGCAAATAATGAAAATACGACGAGAATGTAGAGATATAAAGTACCACTGTTCCCTAAACCCCCAACCCTAACTTTTCTTCTCTCTCCCTCTCTCCTCCCCCAAAAGACCCCCCCCCCCCCCCCCCACAAAAACACCACCACCCTCTTTTTCCCTCTCTCCCCCTCTCCCTCTCCCTCTCTCTCTCTCTCTCTCTCGCTCTCCTTTCTCTCTGATAGATATCGCCTCCGTCAGTTGTCATCACCTTTCTCTCTCCAAATTCCAACTTCGAAGAAAACGCAGAGAGGCCGGAAGGGCCTGAGTTATGGGGAAATACATGAAGAAATCGAAAATTTCCGGCGACGTAGCCGTGATGGAGGTCTCCATTTCGCCGCAGTCCTCTCTCGGCGTTCGGACCAGAGCCAAAACCCTAGCCCTCCAAAAGCTCCAGCAGCAGCAGCAGCAGCAGCAGAAGCAAGAGATTCAAGATCAATCCCCCGCCGGAGAATCGGACTCAGATAGCTCCTCCCTGTACTACCTCCAGCTGAGGAGCCGCCGTCTAGAGAAGCCCCCGTTGCGAAACGACGCCGTCAAAAAGCAGAGCCAGAGCGGCGGAATTAATGAGCCCTCGGAGAAGCCCAGAGGAGGCTGCTGCGGGGAAAGCCGACGGCGGCCGGTGGAATCGAGGTCCAAATCCAGGCTGAGCGTGGGCTCGTCGGTGGAGTTGGACTGGGCTGGACCCGTTGAGAGGAAAGAGAAGGAAGGGGAGGAGGGTTGTTTTGGTAATTTCGGAAGTGGAGCAGAGTATGGTAACGATTTGGGGGTAGAGGCTTCGTTTGGGGAAAACAACTTGGATTTTGAAGCCAGAGACAGGTAAATTTTGCTTCTTTATTTCTTTAGCTCAAATGGGATGGTTTTCTTTCTTCTGTTCTTGTTTGCATCTAAATTATTTTTAATTTAATTTTTTTTTATTTTAAATATTGATGCTTAGCACTGGTTTTGTCTGTACTTTTTGCCTAATGTTGATATGAAATATGATTTTCTTGATTAATAATTGTTGGCTTTTAATAATATAGGAAAGGCAATATTTTAAGCTTTTTCAGACTTGAAAAATGGCCGTTTCCCTCCACCTCTTCCCTCGCAAGAAATGGTTTTTATTTGAATTTTTTTTCAAACTTTTCTTTCAAATATAAAGTTTTTAGCTTTGGCTTTTGGGCCACACTGTCAAAGTCATCTGCTTTTCATGGTTCCTAAAATTTCATCAGCTTCTTTGTAAAGCCGATTTATTGCTTTTAACTTAACTAGACAGTGAAAGAATAAGAAGATATACTTGAGCAGATATCATATAGATTATATATAATTGTGCATTATCTTTGTAGAGCTAGTTTCAAAATCATGTTTTGGCAATTTAGTCTGCATCTGTTAGTACACATTAGGACTGAGGCGACGACACGAGGGACAAACTATTGTTGTTATTCTTTGGATGCGTCTATGTTCTCTCTTTTGATTTGCAAAATAGCACTGATCTCAAAAGCTGGGGGTGTCCATATGATGATGAAGTGAGGGAAAATAAAACTTTCTTTTGCAGTACCGACAGCAATCGCTCTTGGGTTTCATTTGTGTTAGAGCATTAACATATCGTTTTCATGGGGCCTATTTGCCTCTCAAACATTTAAGTTGGACACCTCTTTTTTGGGGTTACTTGTATAGGTGACAAAAACTTCCAGATCTCGTGCCATTAATTGCTTGCATACACTGCCAAAATGTAATTTGTTTTATGTAGTACATTTTTATTTCATTTCTTTGTTATTAATATCACATGGACACCAAAAGAAAACACATTTTGGTCCCTTTTTGTGGGATGAAGGTGGTCCCGGGTAATAATATTTTTGTAGATTAAGATTTCCCTTGAATCGTGTACAATTTGTATGTTCTTTTAGATTTTTGTAAGTGATGTTCAGATGTAAGATTGCAGGGTTGATATTGTTTTTTCCATGTCTAATACAGGAGCACTAGAGAAACCACGCCGTGCAGCTTCATAAGGGAGTCAGACACAATAGGAACCCCCGGTTCCACCACAAGGCGGACGAGTTCTATTTCAACTCACCGGAGAGTTAGAAACGATGTGCAAAGAAATATCCCAACCACGCTTGAGATGGAGGAGTTCTTTGCCCGACATGAGGAGGAGCAACAGAAAATCTTCATTGAGAAGTATGCTAGTTAAATTGCAAAACCAACTTTAACTGATTGTGATTCATGTTAACTGAAATAGATTAGCAATCTACATGGACCCCCAGTACCGTGAAATCCTCATATTTGGTGGTTGGGTTTTCGCAGGTACAACTTTGACATCATCAACGATTTACCCCTTCCCGGAAGGTATGAATGGGAGCAAGTGATTCCCTAAGCGGGGCCTGCCTATATATTTCAGGTTCTGATACCATAGTATCTCAGTTGTTATCCATTAGAAGGACGTGCCGGGAATTAGCGGGTGCAGCATCCGAAATAAACCTTTTAAGCCCATGCCAAGGGAACTTATATGAGTATGACTGTCATTCGACGAATAATAACAGAGCTATGAAGTAGTCGATAGCGTATAAAACCAAATTCTTTGACAAAAGAATGAAGGGGCTCCTTTGAGAAGAGATCGGGAAAGAGTGCCTGGTTCTGTGACATATCTAATTTACTAGATTTTCACTTTGTCTTGTCTGAAATGAACTGCTGTCAATATTTAGGGTAGGAACGACTCAAAGAGTGCATGTGCTCTTTGGAGGTTAATAAACGTAACTCAATTTCCTTTTCCCATCTCTCGTTTCATCTGTTGACGATGACTAATTAAATGGATGACAAACCCTAAAAACCCTTTCGGTGTTGTGGGTCTTTGATGTTGATGATGATGTTTCCATGTAGGAAATCTCATGTAAGATTGTCTTCTTCAGATTTTGGTTGTTTTCTTGTTACAGGTAAGACTCTTTCTGCATTGCATGTTTTGACTTGTTGCAAGGAGTTAGATTTTATGATGGATATTGGTTAGGGTTTGGAGTTATCTTTGTCCATGGACCCGATTGGACTCATTTGGACTGGTTGGTTGGATTAGACTGGCATGTGTAATTGTTTCCATTAGTTTCTGTGTTCAACTTGTTGAATTAGGGTTTGGAAGTTTTGAGTGCAAAAACTGGTCCATCTGCCCAATCGGTTTCAGAATATAATGGCGGACATGGGAGGAGATTTACCTCACAGACAAGTTACAGCTTGACACGAGCTTGACCTTTTTGTATTGCTGTTTATACGAATGTACTTGAATAGTATTAGAAAAACTTAAGAGCTCCGGGCCTCTTACATGGCTTTTTTTATCATATAAACTGTCGTTTTACCCTCGAACTATTACTTAAGTTAAAATTGATGTTTGGTAAATTAATTTTCTGAACTATTTGAACTCAACCAATAAACCTCTCATCGGCATATTCGATGAAGTTTCATCCACTTTACCGTATATCAAATAGTGGCACGACGTTACCCTTAAGAGTGAATTACGTGTTGCACACGTGCTAATATTTGACGATAGAGTTGCTGGAATTTAATTGAAGCTAATGGTGAGGGGTTAAGTGACTAATTTCAATTAGTTTAGAAAGTTAATTTACCAAAAAATAGTTCAAATGATCAGTTTCAACTAGAGTAATAATTCAGAGAATCAATTTTAACTGGGTTATGGTTCAAAGGGTCAATTTTGAACTGTGATCCGCAACCATTTTGTCTTCTCTCCTCTTAAAAGTTTTGTGGTTGCAAAGCAAAGCTGTCGAAGTAAGTGATTCAAGTGTCAAGTGGGCATTTACTTTTACTGAGTTGCGAGCGTGAATGAAGGCATGAGCGTATGCGTAGACCGTTGTGGGGGATTTGAGTGGTTTTTGGTTTCAGTTCACATGGTGCGTTCTGTGCAGTGACTGCATCACTGCCATCACACAATGATGTTTTAACTTAGATTTGCTGCTGTCCACTTCTCTCATCTTTCATATTCCTTCTGTAAAAGTTTTTTGTTTTTGTTTTAACAGAACAGTAAAAACTGGCGATCCAACTGCAACGGTGCCCAAGTGGTGCAACTTCTTGAGCTAAGCTACTGTAGCACTACATCGCTACGGTCTATATTATTCGGAGGCAGATTTTCTGCCTTCCCATTTCTCGTGCCCTTCCGTACTTTTCTATTTTATGTGGTCACGGTTAAGCCACGTCAACATTTTATATTGTTTTTTTTTATAGAGATAATAAGACAAAAATGAATAGTAATATAAAATGTTGACGTGGCTTAACGGTGACCACACAAACAGGAGGGCACGAGAAGTGGGAGGGCAGAGAATTTGCCTCCATATTATTCATCTCAGCTTTTAAATGAGAGGGCATAAGTTTGATTTACATGAATAACAAGTCTGGAATTAAATTATTGTTAAGCCATCATGTGGTTTAGCCCAATCTCTCAACCTCAATATTATTGTATCAAAAGAAACTGGAAAAGGATTCTCGCCAAATCCTTTTCCTGGGGATCCCATGATCGTGACTGTTTATCGTACATCGTGCGGTTAGAAATTATTTTAAATTTAAAATTTAAAATTAAATATAAATACTACCTAACGAAAACTGATCGCACGATATACGTTGAATGGTCACAATCATGGGATCCCCAAAAAAAGGATCCAGCGAGGATCATTTTCCAAAGAAACTAACACTAGTCTAGTGCCTGTTGGTATGCATCTCTATTTATAAGCGAGGTCTCAAGTTCAATTCACTTGGATAACGAGTTCATTATTCATTGAATAATTTAGCCTAAATACCTTCATGATGGTTTAAGTAGTTATCATCCAACCCAATGCATATTAATAACCCAAGTCACCCAAAGTTTAGCCCCATTACCCATACCATAACATGGGTTCTCGACCGGAGTCGATTCTTACATGTAACCGGAAATAAAGAGATGGGACATATCTCGGTCACACTCAAGTTTTTCTCATACTGGACTTGGCAAAGAGAACTCGAGCAGTTTTTTGCGATAAAGAGAAGTATGGGACGATCCGAATATCAAGCCATCTTATGGAAACTCATCTAAAAGACAGTAATCGTACATAAAATGCACACAGAAGTTAACCCTAACAAATCCCGAGTTCATCAGCACAACTATTGAACGTAATTGCATGCTATTACCAGTACGTACGTTTTTGCGGGACCAACCAATAATCCTACTGCTAAAAAGAAATGCAGAATGCAACTCAAGTCATGTTATGGCATTGGAGACCCTAAGTTTGCTTCGAGCTTCGACCCTGACATGTCAACGTTACGTCCACTGACATTTGAAATGGAAGCTGGAAACCTTGTTTCTGATATGATCCGCTCGAAAATCACCCCTAGATAAATTAAATCAAGAAATCCTAGTTAATGAGTGTGTACGCGCGTATGCAGATAGTAAACTTGCCGTGAAAAATATAGTGATGGACTAGTATGCACCTCTATTTCTAGCTTGAATTTGTACATTGATCTTCTGTATTTTTCCAGAAAAACGACGGGAAACAGTTCTGTGTTTACACTTTATTGTTTAATCCAATTTCTTAGCTCCTCTCTTTGCTCTCCGCAACCTAAGAAACAAGAAGTTCTGCAAAAGAATTATATACCACCGACTAAATTACAAGCTGCCTTCGTGCCAACATCCAACCTATAGACGACGAAGCATGCATGGAGGTGGAAGAGATTGTCCCTTATCACCCTCAAAGGCCTGAGAATGTACAACCAAAATGTTGTCCAAATCGGCTTTGGTGAGGTTGTTAATCATAACAAAGAAACTTTTCCGGTGGAGGTAAAGGTCTTGTATACAAACTAGGAGCACTACTTAGAAGTACGCCGGTGTTTCCTTACTTCTGAGGGTGAGTAGTGTAGGGAGCAACACGCGTGCCAGTGTTCCAGTCATCGCAGACAACAGAAAGATCAAGATTGGGTCTACAGAATCAGTCCGTATGGGAGAAATTGAGACTATCACAAGTAGTGAAAAGGAGGCTGTGTATAAGACTGCTGTGCTGCCAATGACCAGGGTGTGAAGGTAAGGCTATTAGCGTCGGAGGCTTCATGCAATATTCCTTTCTCTTACAGCCAGAACGACACTCTTACTACCGGGGAAATAGTTAACAGCAACATCGACGATGGAATTTACACTCTCGTTAATACCTTCGACTTCAAGTTTGACACCAAAGAGGACTTTGATATTCCACTAGTAATTAGTATTGCCCTTGTACTTGTCATCGATTCTTCATTCATGTTTCATGTGAGATATTGTGATATTTCCGTTGTTTGATAATTTCCAATAAAACCGAATCAACGTCTTGAGTTTCGAATGGAACCATTTACAAGAATAAATTAGAACGTATCTTGTTCGTTGGGTTTTGCTTTTTTCTTGTATGCAGATGAGTTATAGGACAGTGCAATCCAAATCCGACCAACATAAGCTCCATAACCGAAAATTGCGGCCCATTTTGCAGAGCACGTCACAAAACCAAATCCAATTTCCATAAAACTACATATTGGTACGTCTAGACGAGTGACTTTAAAGTTTTATTGAACTTTGAATGCACTACAACAACTAGATAGATGAAATCAACCAAAAAAAATATAATAGATATATGATTGAAATGTTTCATTTTTTGTTTAGTTCCTCTGTAGCGTTTGGTAGTATCTTTGTAGTGTTTGAGTAGTTCGTCGATAGTGTTACAGTGAGTTGTTAACAAAGCAGTCTAAATTTCCATGAATCAAGTGAAATTCCAAAAAAAATCAGATTGATGGAGTTTGGATCGTAAGGTGACGAGATTTGTCTACTTGTTTGACTAAATATGATTACTGATTGGGAGCCTGCACGCCTTGGCTCGGGTTCAGGTCATGATAGGATACTGTTGGTGATACTTGTACAAGGTTGTGATAGGTTCATATTGTTAGTGAGAAGTGTCTGGGAATCATTGATTGAATGTTGTGGTTGTTAATTGATGATTAGTTAGGAAAATATCGTGTAACTACCCTAGCTTGCAATCTAGTATAAATACTGGATAATTGTGCAAATGCAGGATCATGATTTGTAACAGAAGTTTGTTAGTAATACAAGAGGAATTATCAGCATATAAGTAAAGGTTAGAACAAGGGTTCTATTAGGTCATGGAGACCTGGGTTCCCACTCCAATCCCCTGCTCCAGTCCCGATGCTAGATCACAGGGTCCAGATCTTCACAACGCCCCCTCAATCTATGACAAAGTCGACCAACAGAAGCTTAAATAAAGACAGTACAGAAATTAGCGTTAACAAGTCACTGGTTCATCAGCACAAGGATTGAATGGAATGGATAAGTTTCCATGTTCTAACCATATACGTACGTTTTTGTCCAGCGGAACAGTCCTACTACCCAATACATCCCTACTGCTAAAAAGAAATGCATACTGCAATTTATGTGATGCTATGGCGTTGGAGGCGCTAATTTTGCTCCCTGCTTTGCCTCTGACATTTCAACTTCACATGCACTGGTATTTGTAGACTTCTCATTCTCCACTGCCATTTCTTTGATCCTCTCTTGTTGTATGGCACGCAGCTCGTATCTGATAATCAAATCAAGAAATCACGTTTAATGAGTGTGTATGCATACACAGATACTGAACATGTTCTAGGCAAGCAAAACATCGCATAGTTCAAAAGCGTAATGACGCACATGTCTTGACAAAGTATAGTGATCACCACTTGGACTCGTATCATTTTATGCACATCTGTTTATAGCTAGAATCTGTAGATTTGAAAAAGTACAGTGATGGTCACATTTAACAATTCTGATTTTAACATGACTCTTTAGCTAAGCATCATCCTGTTGTCAACAACTTTTCAGGGATCGAAATGAGCTTCAGGTGCGAGTGTGCGAGCGTGACAACAGCATTTCAACATTGTCGACATCTACTATAAACTTATAAGCCTTATAATGCCAGACTAAATCAAGAACTCGGTGCTATCTGATTCACAACAGAGCACATTTTGTTCCTTCAACTTCATATGCTTGTTAGTTATAAGATTCAAACGGAGGTACACGTATTTCTGCGCAGTCCAAGCCTATTTGTTTGACCAAATCAAATCCAAATGAAAGTTGAGTATTCAAGTTCGTTGAGATGATTGGATCGTTTTTGTTTGATTTGTTTTTCAAAACCAGCCTTCACTGACCCTATGATAGGAAGGGAATACAAGTCTAGAGCTCCATCAGGAGCAAGCATGTTCCAAACACTAACAACATAATTGGCTCAAAATATTCAACTTAAACCACCTAGATGAATACTCCTAAATCCCATCAACAACTAATCAATCATTCCAGAATTTGAACCATGATCTCATCACATAACATTGGTGCAAAATGATTGAAAATCTGAAACTTGTAAAATACTTACGCCGCCACTTGTTTCTTGACAAGCATAAAGTACACTCTCCAAAATTCACGTTCCTTCAGGTAGCGGGGGCATAGCTTATATCTCAGATGTGAAAGCTCCTGAAAATACGAAAGATCCAATTCATAAATATGCTCTTAAAGGGTTGTACAATGCAGTCCAGGTCCAAGTTATAACTAAAAAGAAATCTAGATAAGGTATCTGGAACATCTCATGTGATCGAACTTCCCGAGCTACTTGGACTAAAACCATTTCTTATTTGTCCTACAAATTCAACACAACTAAAGGCACCAACCATTAAAAAAAAGCAATTGCAAATTGCTAGAGAACATCCTAAAAGGCCAAGGAGCAGCATTCTACAATTGTTGATATAAATTTACATGCTTCACTAAACCAACTTTAGAATTGTGAATTTGACATCAAATTACAAAAGATATTAAACATAAACAATGAGCTAGAACTCAAACCTTAACTCTTGAAAGCACAATGGTGGCATGCCTTTCCTGCCATCCAGACAGATCTTCATCTTCTTCAGCTCCCTCACCATCTGCACCGCCATCGAATCAATGCAAATTTCACTCCACTAACAAGAAAAGAAAGAACCCATTACAGTCCTTATCCCGACAAAGAAAACCCAGCTTATAAATTTTCATTATTTACCTAAAAATCAAATTAACCTAAGAAAAAACCAATTATCAAGCTCAATAATTACCGTCTAAAACACCAAAGAAACAATAAAAATTAAAATTAATTCAGAAAGGTGTTATCTTTTATGTACCTGGAAGTGGGAAATTCCTGAAAGTGTCCAAAGTGAAGGACTTGACAAGATCGACCAATTGCTCTGTGACTCCCAGCTGCTCTTCTTCCTTTTCGTTTTGTTGGGGAAGGAGGGTTTGCTCTGAGGGATCTGGGTTTTTGGTCTCTTCGCTATTCTTCAAGAGTTTGCGTCGGAACCACGAAGATAAATCCATTGGCGATGACAGAGTGCATGGTAGTGAACACAGAGATGATGAACAACTGAATTTTTATTTTTTATAGTTCGTAATCTGCTGCTTTCTGGCTTATCGTAACAAAATTGCTGCGAACAAGTCACTGGACTAATGGTCAACGGCCCGACTATACTTGACGTGCAATATGGGCTTAACTTTTAAGAAATTATTAACGGGCTAGTGAGTAGTGAGTTTCAGATTAAATTTTTAAATACATACAATATTATCTATAGTACGGTAAGAAAAGCGTGGTAAGTCTCACGATGAACTATTAGTATCAACTTAATTCGAATTTACTCTTGGTGAGAAGTGGATTTAGGATCTCGCACTTACAAGTGAAAAAGAATAATATTAGACATGTGACAGAAAGAATGAAGATGTAAATAAGTCGAGGTAAAGTTGGCATTGAGGCATTTAATGCAAGATATTGGGCAATTTAAAGAATCTTCGTTTCTTAAAAACCTTTAGAGCAAATGTCCATGGTTAAGGATTCCCTAAGTGAAAAGGCAATGTTTGGGCTTGAAATAACAATTTGGGAATAAAAGGGTCAACCCAAGAACCATAAACCTCAACCCAGTATGCATCCTTCGGGCCAATGGGCTTTTACCCTACAGATTGGATCAGTTTGACCGAGTCTTTATGAAGTAAGGATTGTGAAAAGGTTAAATGTGAGTGGCTCGGTCAATTCCTATACAAATTGAAATTGCTAAGGATTACAATAAGCCTTGGTGAATAGGAGTTATCTTGGCAATCAGAATGCCTATATAATCAGATAAAGATGAATGAGTCTCGTAATGGGACTAGGTTTGGAGTCTTGGTGAGAATCAAAGAGCCAAAGACTGGATGAAAATGAAGTTTCAGCTGAAAGGGGATAAGGGACTATTTAAGCAAATGTTGAGCATGCACAATCCAATTACGACTCTACCTCATCAGTCTTGTTATCATGGAAGCCTGCTCTATACATAGAAGAGGCTCTACAACATTGAAAGTCCCTCAACTTAACAAACAACTCAAACGGTCTACGCAAAACCCTTTTCCCACTTTTGAAAAGAAAAGAAATAATTGCCCTAACCTTCCCGTCAACACATCTTCAGTTTAGACTAACAACACTGTGTTGATAACCGACGACATCTTTAGTTTGGACTAACATCAATGGAGCTGTAGAATCAAGCGATCAATGAACATTTTCAGTTTGGACTAATAACACTGCTTATAGCTGTTTGGTTATCTACCCAAGTCTCAACCGTTGAAGAGCTTTTAACTTACTCACCGAAAGAGGTCACTTCATTGACTTCCCAGCGAATTGAAGTGTTCTATAATTGATTACTCTTAGGTGCATTTTGCAGTTCGACATCAGATGGTTAAACCATGTGCACTGTAAAAACGCTCATCTCCTTTGAGTACATGTGTCCCTACAGTCTGATACTAATTCGCCGCACCTATTCTCGTGATATAGTCGAGTTAGCGGGACATGGTGCAAGAGATACTGAACTTCGCGGTGGTCTAAGCAACCTTGTCTTCAGGTTCTAGAACCTAAGGCCATGACATGTTCCTTCATCAGCCGTAATCACTTAAGTATAGAAGTCAACATCTCATTTGACACCACCACCACTACTTCTATTCTACTCGCCCGACCAAACTCGGTCGCGAGTTGGCACGCCCCCATTCACTAGAAGGACATAGTTAACTTATAGTTACTTGGCCTTCGTGCCATGTAAGCTTTGTAATTTCTAGGGTCAACACAATCCTAACGCAATGAAAAGATAGAGGAGTTTAGAGGAAGAAAAAGAGATTGTGAAGATCACTTACTACAAATGCTGTTGTGTAGATTATTGCCGAAGTACATAAGATGAGAATGTGAAAGATAAAATCTCACATCAAAAGGAACCAAACCTTCACTGACTTATAGAAAATTAAACTACTTCTCATGTTACTAATATTTATAATAAAACTCGTAGATCAACCGGCACATCTAGTTGTTCATCATAGCTAGGGCTTAACGGATCGATGTACTAAAATCTGAAAGTATGAAAACATGTAAGAGGGTGGATAAAAGTTCTCGTGAAGCCCATCAAAGGACTATTAACGGGCCTTTAAAAACTAGAGGCCATCAAACAACGAGGATAGATTGCTTTGCATTGTAGGTCCCTTGTGAAGCCTTTTCCAAAATTGTAGTTTTTTCATTAGTGATCTTATCTTTCTGAAGTTGTCAAAGTTCTAAAAATCTGAAAAATTGAGCTTAAGATCCATAAAACATCCAAAACTTGGGATTTTTTTTTTTTGGGGTATGATTTCTCTGTCAAAACTTATCTCCATTTGAAATCGTATCCACCAGAATTAGACAATTAGATCGAATACATGGTCCTCGAAATTGAGAGAAAGGAGCATACAAAAATAGATAGAGCTTACGAATCATACCTTTCATGATCTTGTACGTAGGACTATGTGACATTTGAATTATGTTACACATATGACCAAAAAAAATTCAATAATTTAGAGGATACAGTGTCACATCTCAATTGCGTGTAACTATAATTTGTAACTATATATATGAATATAGTCAGTGGCAGAGCCATGACTAATTGACAATGGAGGCATAATAATAAGCTCTAAGTTCAACCGAAAATATTAAAAGCGAAGATATTTATTCCATTTAATCAGGAGTGCATTTTTACTCATCACCCTATTATCACCGTTAGATGATTTTGAATTTTGAGATTTGTGCCTATCCATTACACGAATCTCGAAATTCAAACTGATCTAACAATGATAAATAGGATGGTGAACATATACCACACTAAATAGTGGTGAGCAAAAATGCTCTCCTTAATCAGTTTGTGTGTGAGACCTTTTCCCTATGGCTTTCTAGCTAGTTTTCCCTTGGGCATGAACCAACGGTCAAGAAATCTTCGTGTAAGGGCTATGCTTGGCTGATCAGTAAGGGATTTTAGGTTGCTGGGTTTGGATTGGTTATGGGTTCGGGACTATTATTCGTGTGGGAAAATAAGAGCTTATTGTGGTCACTTGCATCCATTGACTCCACCCTAACTACGCTATTGAATATATAGTAAACCCATGCATAGTTGGAGCACGTAAACTGTAGCATTGGATGCCTTTAATTAGGGTTTGTTAATCACATTGTTTGTGTCTCATCACTAATTGGTAATTACTTTGGAACACTTGGCGTGCAAGTGTACTCTAATGATGGGGACTCACTGTCCTTGAGACCACCACTACCACAATACAATGCACACCTTCAATCCTCAATAATTTCCATCATCCTTAATATATGGCCTATATATCTCTATGAAAAAGGTAGTTTGTGAAAGGGTGCATGGTGGCAAAATGTCTCTAAACTTTATCCTATGTTTAGCTTTCGTCCCTATACTTTTATATTAGGTGTCAAACGAAAATGACCCTATCATTTGGCGATTGTGAAACCTAACTTAGGTAAAAAGCTACACAGGTCGTCATTTGATACAATATAAGAGTTGAGTTCTATATATACTGAGAAGGAAACAAAATTTGACTTCACGTAAATCATGCATATTCAAACCTTAGAATTCATTCATAAAATCGACCACCATCCTTAACTTTAGGATCCTACTCTCCATGCATTTTATTACATACATGCATTCATATATTATATTATATTATCGTTGGCATTGAAAATTATAAAGTTTATGTGGCACACAATAACTAAGAGCTAATTACATCATTCAATGGCTTGAATGCTGATGCGGGCATGCTAATTTGCCCTCGAGCTCGACTAGACAAATAATTAATGTGGTGATGTGATAGGATACGCTACTTACTTCTGTGTCGAGCACCTTCGACCAAGATGAAGGATACTCTCAGTCTTGAGTTCTAAAACGTGAAGACAAGGTTATGCAAATCAATGCGAAGTTCTGCATTTTGTGTATTAGGTTTGGCAAACTCAACTATATTGATGATGATAATATACGTCTGCCGAATCATATCAAGCTGTATGAACAAAGATACTCAAGGAGATAAGTGTCTTAATTGTAAAAGGTGGTTCTGTTGTCTGCATGCCAAACTCCGAATGTGACATGAGAGTGACAAATTACAAAACACCTCATTTTGCCGAGAAGACTAATGAAGTGATCTCTTTCAGCGAAAGAATTAAAGATTCTTTGCCGGTTGAGACTTAAAATAAATAGTTAGCCGCAGACTCAGAAAGAATCTCCATCTATCTAGTCGTTGAGACTACTATGGCAAACTGGTTCTATAGCTCCCACCCCCTTATTATGCAACTCGCACTATGATTTTGAATCTAGACTTATTATGCGATTAGTTCAAACTTCATCCGAAAGCCAATCTTGATCTTGAAGCACTTAATTCAAATCTATTAGAAACCAATCCTGATCCTCGAACAATCCACTCCACCAGCAATTCAATACCGGGATGAAATTCACAGCCTCCTTTCTGAGCTTTCTATCACCTCGGCCCAAGCCAAAATTCTAGCCCCAAACGATTCTATGTGTGTGTCTATATATAACAAAACACATATCATTGTCACGCATGGTTCAATGACTTTGACTTGAACCAAATAAGTTTTTGTTTGCATCTACATTCTACACATATTAAAGGAATGGTGGTGGTTGTATTGAGAATAATTTATATGGCACGACATTAATTTTGTTATATGGTATTTTGTGTTAATTAAATTAAGACATGCAGACAAAAATTTTACGCATATTTTTATTTTATTAACACAAAATATCACTATAACTGTATACTCATGTTATATAATATCTTGTAAATGGTAGTGGAAGATCAAATCAAATGATATCATAGCAAATGTAATAATATGTGGTCGGATCCACATGTAGATCGCCTTGCATTAAAGAACCCTAAACATATATGACCCACAGCAGGTGGAGGTGGTGGGTAATAATCACAAATCAAAATCATAGAATTATCAAAAGTGGTCACGCCACTCTCTCCCTTTCCAAATTTTAAATCTTTCTCTCTTTCTTCTTTTTGACCTTTTCTTTGTTTGCTCTTCCTCACGTGGATTGTGCAAAATTTTTCTTAAGGGAGAATGGCTTCCATTACTTTTCACCTGTTATTATTTTAAATTACTCTAATTTCTAAAAAATCTTAAATTCAAATGCAAAATGAGTAGAAACTTGGCATGACTAAATGTCATAAAATTTCGGCCGTGTGAGGAAAATTCCTCCCATAATAGATCTTAATTTTTAAAGTTTGTTTTGATTCTAAATATTTCTATATTCCATGCAATTTCTCATAAATTCATAGGGCAATGTAGGGTATTGCTTAGATGAAACTGAAGTTATTTCATGACTCATTTCTTACCTTATTGCTATAAGAACTCTTTTTTTTTTTTTTTTTTTTTGTTGATAAAAGACGATATGATTTTCATTAAAAGTCATAAATAAGCTACTCGATACAAGGTATGAAGATAGCCTCCTCAATTAGATCACAAATCAAAGAGGATGTTCATCAAACAAGTACGATCAACTCCGGAATGAACTTAGTTAAATGGTTTGCTAAAGCAAGGCCATAACTTAGACCTGGTTTGGTACTGAGGTGATTATGAAAAAAACTGGTATAAAAAAAAGCTGGGAGCTGTTTTTGTGTTTGGTAAATGTTTAGCTTCAGTTTTTTTTCACAGTTTTTGGTGAAAAAAAGCCAAAAACAAGAAGCTGCAAAACCCAGCTTTGAAAAATCGGCTTTTTTTCACATCCGTTTTACATAAAAGTTTACCAAACACTATAATACTGTTTTTTTTTTTCAAAAGCACTTTTACAAAAAAGTTTACCAAACACTCTGCTGCTTTATTTCACAGTCGCTTATTCTCACAGCACAGCAGAATCAGTTTTTTTTCAAAACACAGCAATATCAAACCAGCCCTTAGTAGGCAGAGGATGCTTATAACTTAGTTAAATGATTCACTGAAGTATGTGGGTCTTCTTTTGGTAATGAGCAAAAACCCACGATATAATACCTTGTTGGCTTACTATCTAAATATCATTTCAAGCCGTAATGTGTTAAAATAATGTCATTTAATACTATGGTCTAGTGATATTCATCTTCACTTCTAAGTGAGAGGTCTCACATTCGATTCTCTCCAAAGGTGAATTTGAACCTCATTATTGCTAACCCCTTGTGAGGCTTAACCCACTTTTCCACCTCTTTAGTGTAAATAATATCGTTTGTTAAAAAAAAAAGTGTTAAAGTAATCAACGCTTAATTATCTGCAATCATCTGCAAATTACAGTTCTACATGCTCACTTAAAGCGTTTTTAGTTATTTTTAAAAACGCATCGGAGCATTCATATCCCATTATTACTCACCATTTTATTTTTAATTTTTTTACCACTGTCTTTCTTTCTTTTTTCTTTTTTTTTTCATTCAAACAATAAATCTTGTTAGATTAATTATTGACGAGATTTGAACCCATACTATTATGCAAGAACTTAACTTCTTTGTATCACTGTGATAAAATGCCAATTTCTCACGTTTTTTAATTTTTTTGAATTTTTTATGAGGTAGAGGATATTTTTCACTCAAGGAATCGTTCACTTTTACAGACATTTACAGGGGACAAAAAGTACAGTAAAACATGTCAAAGTGTCAAACCAAAATACCTACTTTTTATATTTTTCCCGCTTTCTGTGTTTCCTCATCATCTCCTTTAATTACATAAAAATTAAATTAAATCCCAGTCCAGCAGAAAGCAACAGAAACGGGAAGAGATTATGCAAAGGTTTTGAGTGTGATTACTAAAACCCCCCAAGAAATTAAAGGCAGAAAAGCATGACCCACCAAAGAGGCCCATTGCTTTGGACAATTGCAATCTATGTTTTGCAATTTGCACACCGCCTGTTTGACAAAAAGAAAAAGAAAATGGCCAAGCAAGTTCACCAGCAACTTCAACATCTCCAGCTCGGTTGTTGTTTCTGTCTCTCTTGCCACTACTTCACTCCTTCAACCCCACCGTTACCATTCTTTTCTCTTTGCCTTCACATTCCAATTTTCTCTCTTGGTTGCCTTTTTTCTCTCCATGGACCGCAGCGGTGACAAGCATCAGCAGCAACAGCAACCGCAGCTATCCTTGGCTAAGAGTTCGCGGCAGCAGCGATACAATGAATGGTTTGTTTCTTGATTTTCATGTGTTTTTGTTTTATGTTTGTAATTCAACTTGAGTACTTTTAATTTTATTTTGCAAGTGTTGCCTAGTGATTATGTGCTCTATAGTGCTGATGCATGATAAACAGAAGATGAATGCTTTCTGATTGTTCTCTTGATATGTATTGCATAGAGAAACTCTTTTTTTTATTTATTTTTTCTCATTGATTAGTGTCATGTTTTATGAATGTTTACTTCTTGATATTGTGCAGGATTTTTCGGGATGTTCCAAGCGATATTACAATACAAGTGAATGGAGGGGCTTTTTCATTACATAAGGTGACTAACTATCTAGCAGTTTTGTTTACTTTTCAATTCTTCAAAATGATTCTCTAAAATTCACTGTCCTGATGGAATTTTGATATATTGTGGTGTTTCTGAATGCAGTTCCCTCTTGTCTCTCGAAGTGGGAGAATCCGGAGGTTGGTTGCTGAACACAGGGATTCTGATATCTCAAGAGTGGAGCTTCTTAATCTACCGGGAGGTGCAGAATCATTTGAGTTGGCAGCAAAGTTCTGTTATGGTATTAACTTCGAAATCACATCTTCAAACGTTGCTCAGCTGTGTTGTGCTTCTGATTACCTCGAAATGACTGAAGAGTTCTCAAAAGATAATCTTGGTTCGCGCGCTGAAGAATACCTTGAAAGCGTTGTTTGCAAAAATCTTGAAATGTGTGTTGAGGTTCTGCAGCAATGTGAGAGTTTACTACCTCTAGCTGATGAGCTGAGAATAGTTAGCCGTTGCATAGATGCAATAGCCTCAAAGGCTTGTGTGGAGCAAATTGCTTCTAGCTTTTCACGCTTGGAGTATAGCAGCTCGGGGAGACTTCACATGAACAGGCAAGCTAAATCTGATGGGGATTGGTGGATAGAAGATCTTTCGGTTATTCGAGTTGACTTGTACGAAAGAGTCATAACAGCCATGAAGTGCCGCGGAGTTCGCCCTGAGAGTATTGGTGCATCTCTTGTGAACTATGCGCAGAAGGAGTTGACAAAAAAGTCCAGCTTATGGAATCCGTCTGGCCAGACAAAAGTTGACGTAAATTCAGCTTCAACTGGGCATGAAAAACTCGTGGTTGAGACAATTGTCGGCCTCCTGCCCGTTGAGAAACTTGTTATTCCAATCAATTTCCTATTTGGGCTTTTGCGAAGTGCTGTAATGCTTGATTGCACAATTGCTTGCAGACTTGATCTGGAGAGGAGGATAGGGTCCCAGCTGGATATTGCTACTCTTGATGATCTTCTGATTCCTTCTTTCAAGCACGCAGGCGATACCTTATTTGATGTGGATACAGTGCATAGGATTTTAGTCAACTTTTCTCAGCAAGATGATAGCGAAGAAGATATGGAAGATGGATCTGTTTTCGAATCTGATAGTCCTCATTCACCTTCCCAAACCGCTTTGTTTAAAGTTTCAAAGTTGGTGGACAACTACCTTGCTGAAATAGCCCCTGATGCAAACCTCAAGCTTGCTAAGTTCATAGTCATTGCTGATGCTTTACCCGAGCACGCACGAACAGTTCATGATGGGCTATATCGAGCCATTGATATTTACTTAAAAGTATGTCTTTCTTATCTTTCTCTGCCATTAGTCTCGATTAAGATGCCTTTCTACTTACCATTCTTTCATTAGTTTCAATTGATTATATATGTTCTTCCTGTGACAGGCTCATCAAGGTTTAACCGATACAGACAAGAAGAGGCTCTGCAAAATGATTGATTTCCAAAAGCTCTCACAAGAAGCTGGTGCCCACGCTGCACAAAACGAGCGCCTCCCTCTCCAGTCAATCGTACAAGTGCTTTATTTTGAGCAAATAAGGCTCAGAAATTCCTTGGGATGCTCTAATGAAGATGAACCCAAGCCAATGCACCAGTCTTGGCGGATCAGCAGTGGTGCGCTCAGTGCAGCAATGTCTCCGCGAGACAACTATGCATCATTGAGGAGAGAAAACCGTGAGCTAAAACTTGAGCTAGCTCGGTTAAGGATGAGACTAAATGACCTTGAGAGAGAACATGTCTGTATGAAGAGGGATATGCAAAGGTCCAACTCTCGTAAATTTATGAGTTCTTTCTCCAAGAAGATTGGCAAGCTGAGTTTCTTTGCAAATAGTTCTTCAAGGGCATCTACATCTCCGTCAAGGCATTCTTATAGAACCAATTCTAAAGTGATCGAGAGAACGTGTGCAAGCACAGATTAGATAATTCACTTTGTCAGGAACTTTTTATGTCTGGTTGAGTAAGTGCAAGCCTTGTGAAAATCTCACTTTTGTATGTCTCTTTTGGCCTCTCCTTGTGGAAATATTTGTGCTTTGAGTTAGTGATAGCGGGGAAAGATCTTGATTGTAAGTGATGCTTTTGGTTGAGTACAGTTTTTACAGCTGTTTAAATTCTGAATCGTAACTTAACTGTAAAATGTAGCAGGTTAAATAATATAGACTCTATGCTGGATATGTAGTATAAACTTATATAGCTGCTCTAGTAAGGTAACAAAACATTGGTGTGCATAATCAACGTACAAAAACAGAGTTTAAAAAATGCCTTGCAGTGCTAATCTACTCTAAAGGCCTTGGAATTGCACCCCAGAATCAGTGGCCTCGCTTTGTTGCTCCTCTTCCTTGTTTGGCAAGTTAAGAGTTACCTTAAGGCGAAGCAACTTGCGAGCACTTTCAGGTTTCCTCATACAAGATTTCAACAAGGGGACCTGCTTGCTCTCCCTAATATTAAGATCAGCAAATTTTGCAACAATGTCCTTGTTGCCATCATCGTATTTTCTACGACGTCTAGTTTCATTTTTTGGATGAATCGGAGGTTTCTGTTTAGATTCTCCCCGAGTTTTCTTGTTTCTGGATGACAACTCTACTTGGTTATCCTTTTGGAGTCTTCTGTCAGAGTCAGCATCTTCATCGCTTGGGCTAGGGCTAACAATAGCAGTAGCACAAGCAAAAAATTGAAGCTTAAGCCTTCGTCTCTGCTCATTGTGCTTCCGTGTCATACCAGCACAGTCCTTGGGGGGAGAACTGTGTTCAGATACATGATGGTGGCCTCGATCCTCTGCAGATTGTTTCTGTTCAAGCAAAGAAGACGAAGGAAGGTGATTGCCGTGCGCTCTGGCTTTAAGCAACTGATAAATTGTGCGGTTAGGAACTATAAAAAACACTTTCCCAGGAACCAAAACTGCTTCTGGCTTAACCACAATCCATGGGAACTCAAAGATGTCTGGCCTAGTTATGCTGTGCCTGGGGTACCTTCTCATCACATCTTCAGCTGTCACCGGTTTCTTGTGCACCTCCAAACGCCTTCCTGGACGCACCAGTTTCAGCACGTTTTCCTCCCTTGCTATGCTTCCCATTGCCATATCAAATGCCGGAAACATATATGTATCTGATCAAATATTGTTTCTAAGCGACTAGGAATTAATGGAGAATAACTCAAGGAAGAGGAGCTACTAGGCTGCTCAAAGTTTGCTTCTTAAAGTGGAAGAAACTCACTAGAAGATGAAGTTTTGGCGGAAAAACTTATGAGGAATGTTTGGAGGGGAATGCAAATATTAGGTGGAATTTCGTTGTCCAGATAGATTCTGTACACATTTTAGTAGGTTCTTTGCTTGTTTTACCACGCTTTCTTTGGTGTTTGAGGAGGGTCTTATCATCTAATTTTAACACTTTGTGTTGGCTGCTCGAAGGCCCAAAGGACTCAACAGTTGTGCAATGAGACAACCTGGCCGCCTATAGGCTATATGGTGGTGCAAAAGACACTAGTATGAAGGGCACCAACTTATTTCACAAACTTTTTTACATCCCAACTGATGCAAATGATGCGATGACAAAGCAAGAACAGAGTTGTGTTACTAGAGCCATCTACGAATATGTATCGAACTCATCACAAATGTATATCGTTATCAGGATAATGTGAATTGAGTTTGAAACTTTGCACTAAACTAAATGCGAGTTGGTAATGTGACAGTGCACACCCTCGACTTTAGTTGTTCACTTCAAATAAGAAAGATAGTTTCTATTTATATTCAAATATTACCTCTTCTCACTTAACAAATTTTTTAGCGTCCAATAAAAGTTTTAACTATTTAATCTCCTTACAAAGACATATTCTTCCAAAATTACATCTCAGAGTTACACTTTAATTGTATCTTCTAAATTTATCAATTCAGTTCAGTTTGATTGTAACATTTGGAGGTAGAAAAAACTGAAAAATATTGAGTTTTAATAAGAGATGAGTGTTGCTATATTTACTAATAAGAAGAGAGAATAAAAAAGTAAATGTTTTATTAATTTGATAATAAATTGTCGCATCGATTGACGCAAAATAAATAGTCGTGAATTAACACAAAAAAAAGGAATAACTAGTTTGGTGACTCACAGTATTATTCCATGATTCAATGTTAGTGGTGACGAGTAAAGTAGCCTCAATAATTAAAGTTAATAATTACACAATTGACAAATAATTAAAATTAAAAATTTGCTGCATGATCACTATGGATGTGCCTCAAGATCATCGCCCGTCGTTGACACTGAGGTAAATGTGTTTCATAAACATCGTACTTCTGGCTTTGTGCTACTTATTTTCTTGTTTTTTTCTTCTAGCTTTTTGCTACTTATTTTATTGATAGATTATCCAAAACTTGCCCCTAAACCATACACAAACTTTCCAAAAGTAGATAGATATCAAATCTTAGAGGGTTCCTACTTGCATCCAAGAATTTGATTCTATAGAGATTATCGACCATTCACCATTCACCATTCATCATTTATCATTCATGTGTCATATTCTAATTGATTCTAAAGACTCTGATATTTATAAGTGTTACCCAAAAACACTAAAGTAGTTTAATTGCAATATTTCTTTTTGCAAAGTTAGCTTGATATTTTTCTAAAGTATTGGTTTGAAGCGTTTTAATTTAAAGGGTAAGGTTACTAATGACTAATATGCGTAAAGAAAAAACAAAACAAAAGTCATGACAATTGGCATGAAAGAACTTCCCTACAGATGCCACTGTTTGTTCTCTAGCCAATCATGCACTGTTATTGAAAAAGTTAAAACACATAATAGGAAACTCAAAATACCGTTAGAGTAACATCTCTAAAGTAGGTAAGTTTATCTCCTGGTTATGGCCTCAATGAAAAGATCTGTGTTATAAGGCAACCTCCCCCTACATAGAGGACGTCGACCTCCATAAAGATGGAGGTCATGATCGACCATTGACCTTGCATGTCGGCAACCGCCAAGGAGATGGAGGCCATGGTCGACCATGAGGCTTTCATGGGTTTTCTTTTATCTAAAATATGTTTTTCGTTGTTTTCTGATTTTATCCCACGTCCCAACAACGTTTTTGGATGTTGGGTGAAGTGATGGAATCGTTGGGTGTAAAAAGCAGGTCTGTACAACTTAACCGGGCCCCTGAATCAAGCCCCAACAACCAGTCACAATTTTATGTGTATTGGGCCTTGATCAGTCTCACGACATGTCGTTTCAACAACCACACCACATTTGAAAGCAAAGGCAAAAAGTCACTACCACATAGAAGCCAAACTGTCGAATATCCTAACAACCCTTCATCGTCAACATTTCCAAACGCCAAAAAATAACAAAGGGTCATTGCGACCCCGTAATAAACTTATTGGAAAGCGTTCTCACTTCTCTTTCGGCTTCTGCATTTATGCTGTTGATGATTTGGTGTAGAAGCGCACACCGAAGGCCAGGCCCAAAATTAGCAGGGGAACAAGGAACTGGAGGAGTTTGATGACAAAATCAGTTGTCTTGTCCTGGTTGTAGTGAGGCTGTTTGGGAGGAGTGTACTTCCTATTCGTGGGGATGGATGCCGAATCAATGTCTCCAACGTAAAACTCGTCCAGCATTGCTCTAGCAGTGGAACTGTGGCCAATATCCTCGAAATCGTTACTTGCATCCTTTCCTGCAAACCACGGATCATCTTAGGACCATAAACAGTAATCAAATGGTATCAACAGGTTTCTGTTTCTACCGATATTTTGTGATGTGCGCATACAAAAAGGGAAAGGATTAAGTTTGTGTCAAACCTGTGACTGCCAATAAGACCTCATCACCACCAGGATGATCGTCCAAGAATTTTGTTACATCATAAACCTGTTCGAACCCATCTTATCGTACTATTAGTAACTCTGCCTTCACTTTACAATTAAGTTCTTCCATATTGTCACATCCGAAGGATTAGTTGACAACACACACAAAGAGCAACATAATTCTCCACTTGACATACAAATAAGTGACCCAATAGCGACATTAGACGAAGTGTGCGGTGATAATTTCTCTAAAAATAATCAGTCATTGCACCCTATCAACTAAAATATCGAATTAATAACCACCTATTCTCCATAAACTATCACGCACTTTAAAAGATACTAGATACCAAAAAGAGAAAAGACATGAACATCCATCATTTGTCGCCTTTGGGGCCGAGAAATTCACTAAAAAGAGAAAAGACATGAACATCCATCAGCAGCTGAAGCTCCTATAAGTTCAATTTCAATGGCATCGATGCTCAGCTCAACCAATGTCTATCAATCTGATTCATAACTTCATAACAATCTAATCATCCACCTAAACTTTTAATTTTCCTCTGTTTTTATAGAAATCTCGAACGCGTTTCATCCCGATCTAACTACTACATATGCAGTTAAAATAAAAACCAAAATTCAACTGTACCAGTCAAAAGTCAAAACCCCCCACAAACAAACACTTCTCCCAGATCCAATCAGAGCAAAACCCAGATTCAATCACACACAAAAACTCCAAATTAACACAACCCAGATGCAAAGTCCCCAAATTTAACTGAAAACTGCAGAGCTCAGAAGAAGCTAGAAAATTACCTTGCCATCGATGACGAGCCAGCAGTCCTTGCGGTCACTGTGAGTGGAGACCTCAGCCAAAGTGTAGACCTTTTTGTCTCCAGCCATAGTTGGAAATGCAGAGATTTGAAAATTTCAGAGAGTTTGATTTGAAAGAGAAAAGAAGGGAAAGGTAGGTTGGTGGTGGGTGAGGGGGGTGGAGAGATTTTTAATTCGGAATGGGGTGGTGGGAATTACGCAAGACAATGGGTGGGATGGCATAGTCGTCCACCAACCACAAAATCCACTGTGTCCGGTAGTTTTTTCATTTTTTGGTACGACTTCTGTGGGCATACTTATGTTCATTGTTCGGTAGCATAGGTAGAGCTCTAACACACGAATCCACTCTACATCTCGTACAACAAAGATAAGTGCTTTGAGAAGCTGTCATTTAAGAGTTGATTAGGAATCAAACGTTAATGGTTGCACTTCCAAGATAACTTCACGGTTCTTCCTAACTTATTCTGTTTATTTCAAAGACTTTCAACACGTTTTTATTGCCTATTTGTGATCCTCGTAGACTGGAAAAATTCTTCTACATGGTTGTTCATATGCGGAAACTCTCACACTGAAGGGATTGCAAGGTAAGTTCAATGGTAAGAAAACATGATGACTTTTTATTTATGTGTGGTCGCACAGACACGTGATCTGTCAGTCGCACACTAAAATTTCTGCTTAGGCTGAGACGTATCTCCAATTTCACCTACACTAAAAGCATATCATATCACAAGATCTTTGTCAAGAAAATGCTTGATAACTTGTCAATTGTAACACTCACTTTCATATCCAAATCACTACAAATAAATTGTTGAGAAAATAGTGTTGTTCTACCATCCAATTCAATAAAAAGGCCAATTACTGGGCCAATACAAAACCTTATTAAAAATGGTCTAAAGCCCAATAGTCGGCCTCAAAAAGAGTACAGGGCACACGGTTGACAAAAACCCTAGCTACGAACCTCCCCTTTTATATACTCGCACGGAGTGAAGGTGAGAGAGAAACAGAGAGCGAGAAAATGGTGTCCGGCTCAGGAATCTGTGCGAAGCGAGTGGTGGTGGACGGGCGCCACCACATGCTCGGTCGTCTGGCGGCTGTCGTGGCCAAGGACCTTCTGAACGGCCAGCCGATCGCGGTCGTGCGCGCTGAGCAAATCGCCATATCGGGCGGTCTGGTGAGGCAGAAAATGAAGTACATGAGGTTTCTCAGGAAGCGCATGAACACCCAGCCCTCTCACGGCCCCATCCACTACCGCTCTCCCGCCAAAATCTTCTGGCGCACCGTCCGAGGGTAACGTCGTAATTCCACTATTCCCACCTCTGTTCCCCTCTGTATCTCCGCTCCTCGACTCCAAACTCACCATTTTAATGGCGACTGGTTTGTGTTTTTGCAGGATGATCCCGCACAAGACTAAGCGCGGAGCTGAGGCTCTGGCGAGGCTGAAGGTTTACGAGGGCATCCCGCCGCCGTATGACAAGACGAAGAGGATGGTGGTTCCTGATGCTCTCAAGTGAGTATGGTGTTGGTGTGACATTTTGTTTTTGTTGTGCAAGTGTTTGATGAATTGCTTCGCTGAATTTGGGTTTGTGATCAATTGTGAAATTAGGGTGTTGAGGCTTCAGAAGGGCCACAAATACTGCTTGTTGGGTCAGCTTTCATCCGAGGTCGGATGGAACCATTATGACACAATCAAGGTAAGATGAAATTCAACTCAAAAGGTTTATGCTTTTACGATTCTGGTTGAATGTGGTTGTAATTAGATGGCCATTCCCTTTTATTTGTTGGATATGTAGTTTGCATTTTTTTTTTTAATGTAATTTGAATGTATTTTTTAGTTAGCCGCAGCAGAGTTTGTTGCTTTAGGGAGTTATCTCCACCCTTGCATTTTTCGGTCATTTCACTTATCGGTTTTATGATCTTTTATGTATATATTCATCCATGAATATGGTTTTCATGATCATATGTTTATAAACTTTCTTGAGATGTGCTGGAATTCCGAAACTTCCTTTAAGCTTGACAATTGGTTGACGTATTTTCTGGCCATGACATAATGTTGATTTTAGTGTACGAATGCACTGAATTTATTTTTATTTTCCTTTCACAGGAGCTGGAGAACAAGAGAAAAGAGAGGGCTCATTTAGCATATGAGAGGAAGAGGCAGCTAACCAAACTTAGGTTGAAGTCTGAAAAATCTGCAGAGGAGAAGATTGGTTCCCAGCTTGAACTCCTTTCTTCGGTGACATATTAGAAGTTTAGGGCTGTGAAGTGGTGTCGTCGTCTATTTTTTTGTCCCAGCCAGCCATACGTTTTTTGTTGAGGATTACATTTTAGTGAACTTCTAGGGATTACATCTTAGTGAACTTCTTGTCAAGGCATCTCGTTTTGAGGAATTGAATCCTTTATTTGATAGTTTTCAATGGGGAACTTAATTGTTTACCTGTTTTGAATCATATGGTTCTAGTTTGCTTTATGATGGGTTGATGTCTTGGCTTCTTTGTTAGTGCCGCCAAAAGCCATGGCGGCTTTCGTTGTGTTATGCCTAGCTGTGGCTGGCTTCACGTTTTGGCTTGATGTTTCCACCTTATAGGAGAACCATAAACCTATTTTTGAACCGAATCTCCATTCGTCTCTGCCATATCAAGTGTAACACATAGAGATTGGCAAGAAGTGTTTAAAGTTGTTGATACACAAAATTAGCGAGACTTTGGAGCAACGTAAAATGTCAAGTTTGTCGGCGAGACTTTAGAATAACATAAAATCAAGTTTGTCGGCACGACTTTGGAATAACGTAAAATGTTAATTTTGCGACCTTCGCCTGGTTGCTCTGGTCACCTTTAATTGACTACGCTAGGTTCTGAAGGAAAGCAACTAGGAAGCTAAAAAAGAGATAGAGATAGGGAAGTAAACACAAGATGTACATCATTCACCCTAAGTTTGGTTACGTCCACGGAGTATAGGAGTTCTCATTAATAGTTTAAACAAATACATAAGAGTATAGGAGTTCTCATTAATAGTTTACACAAATACATAAGTTTAAGCATAATCACTATTAGTGGGTTCTAATAACTAGTTTAAGTACAATAATGATGTTTCCCCCCTAAATTGTAGGAGAATTGTCTTTTTCTTTTTTTTCTTTTTTTTCTTTCTTATAGTTGAGGAGAGTCTCCGGCTTTCATCTACGGTCGATGTGGGACTGTAGGAGTCTTATTCTGACGTTGACATATGTCGTGATGTGATTGGCCTCCTGGATGGAGGGAAACTCTTGTGCTTTGGTAGGGGTGCCTTAGCATGAATCCCTCAGTGAGTCTTTCAAGGTATGAAGTTCATTAGTGCTTGGTAGTTTTGGGATTGATCAAGTATGGTACAAACAAAAGTAAACCTCCAACTTCAATGATGGTAGCTTGGAACTAAATATTCTTTGGCCCCCTTTGACGATTTTAGAAGAAAGAGAGTGAAAGAAATAGAGGACAGAAAATAGAGAGAGAGAGAGAGAAGCGGGAAGACAAGAAGACGAGGTATACGACAAGAAGACGAGGTATACGGAGATTAAAATGTTGAGCGGAGTGGGAGGAAAGGAAGAGATGATGAAAAAGAAAGAAGAAGATAGCTAGTTACTGAAAGGAGGAACCGAGTAGCAAGTAGTTACCAGCAAATTGTATATATTTCATTCAAGTCGAGTGGATAATAGGGAGGGAATGACGAGCAAATCATATGATAGCGTCTAAGTAAATCCCATTAATGGCCTAGTTATACTTGCCAAACAGGTTTGGAGAAAAAAGAAATGGATAAATTTATTGAAGAAACCGGTGGGAAATGATTTCGGCACTTTCCTTTGCCTCTTTGCACTTTCTTCTTCTTCTAACCTTTAGATTAAATAAATAAAGAATTAAGACAAAAACAAAGGGACGAGTGAGAAGCGAAAAACAAATGTGAAAAAACCATTTCTTGAAACCAAATCCGCACACAGATTTAGGTCCATGGTTTATTCTCAAGATCATTGTTCTAGATCCTTCCAGTTCATATTTTAAACAGACCCAAGATTGAGTTTGTTTGTGTACTACTACAAACAAGTAAGATCTTGGGGCAAAGTTTTCGCCGAGAAAAAAATGATGGATTTAGAGGAAGTGGAATGGTTCTAGCTTTCCATTGCCAAATGTGAAATCTTCAAGTATCGAATCGATGATTTACCAAAAGTACATATTAAATAACTATAATGATATTGTCACTCTTTCTTATTTTTTAAATTTTATAGATTCATGTTTTAATCACGTGCAGTGTAATGATCTCATTGGTTTGTATTTTATTTTCTACAAATGGTTCATGAGGGAGAAATGAAGGAAAATGTATGAATTAAAAGTTTTGGACTTGTTTGATGTTCATTTTGTATTCGTTTTTGTGTTAGAATTAGTGGGAAAATACAAGAGAAAAATGAGGGTTATAGAAGAGTGGTGGAGGAGATGTAGAAGAAAAGATATGCAAGTCTAGCAATAAAGAAAAACTAGTCGAAACATATGCACAATTTAGACTTGCAAGGACTGATGCTTTTCAATTTAATTATGGCCTACATATTGTAGTCCTCCTTCTGTCCGGAGACCGAAACAAGAGTTTTCTACCCAAGACCTGATGCGGCATCTTCACTATGCTAGAGCTGCAAAAGTTTCAATAACGCATCCGATGTAGCATAGGTAAGTCCCCACGAGTCATGAGACAATAAGGAAGCAACTGAAATGTTAAACAAAAATATGAATAAACTAACAAGTAAACAGCATTATGACTCATGAGAAATAATGCTTAGAAATCGAACTACACCAATGCATAGGTATGATTGATTTCCGTGGCTCTAAGATTGGTTGCCTAGATGCTCACTCAAACAGAATAACAAACTTATTTAGCAACCAAACCAGTCAAAGACGTTACGTATAATGAGACGTATATAAACCATATATTTACCATATAGTCTTCACTCTCCCATAGCCCAACCACATGAAGGCATGGTCGTTCAGCTAAACGCAGTCGTTTAGAGAGTATTCGGAGGGCAAGCCAATTCAAAAACTAGCCAGTAACGGCTGCATGAAATGAACCCTCATTCAAGAACCAGCTAAGCCAGCAAAGAATCTTCTTCATCATCTTTATTGTGAAACCAATCCTCTTCTCTCCAAAAATGTCCCCACGTGTTTGCCAAACAAGGTCTCTCCCCTTCTCGTCTTGCATTCCATGTTTTCGTCCTCGTTCGTATCGAAAACTCAGTTATAAGAATCCCCAAGGTTTGATTGGGAGCTCCTCAGAGAGAGCACAGTTTGTTAGGCTTTGATTGTGAGCTCCACAGAGATAGCACAGTTTTGTTGGGCTGTTCTTTTAGTAAGCAAATGGCACCGAAGAAGAACAACTCGCTTGAGATTCCCGACGGCTGGGTCCTGCGCACGAGGGTGGAAAGCGACGGGACTGAGGTCCAGGTAGTCCAAATTCTATACCCCTTTGCTTGAGTCTGATATAATTCTACCCATTTTTGTAAATTTTGAAGCTTTGGGTTAAACTCTGATTATGTTTTGATGGGGTTCTGTTTTTAATGTGTAGCGATGTTACTATGAGTATCTTTGTGTTCTTTGATTAATATAAGTAAACATTTGAGATAGGTAAATGGAAGAATTTTCGGAAAATAAAATTTGACCTGTTTTTATATGAGTAGAAGAACTACTGTTTGATGATTTGATGTGTAGATTTGGAGCTTTCAGTGATTTCTTTTCCCTTGGAAAAATGATTATCTAGTTTTGTTAAAGTGTTTTATTTTCTTAGATCACAAGTTTTAACTGTTCAAGCACAAATTAGGATGGAAAAGTTTTGATTATTTTGGACTGCATTGGAATATTGCTTTGATCCGGTAAAAAATAAGTACAATATTGTATCCTTACTCGTTGATTGATTGTGTTGTTCCTCAGTTAGAACACATTGACTTTCACAGACCCTAGTGATCCATAAGGTAAGTATGTGCTCAGATGTTATATCTTGTGAGATCTGTTAACGTTGAAAAGATATATTTGGTATTATGCAGTACAAAATCATTTGATCTTTAAATTCAGCTTTGCCGTGAAATGTTTTAGATGAATCTACGTATGATTGTTTTAGCTGCACTTGTTGGATTGCATGTAGCTGTCATAAATTAAGTCCGCAGGACATGATCATTGAACATTCAGTTTAATTTTGTCGTAACGCATTTAAGATGAATCTAAAGAATGTCGTTTTCCAAATAGTTACACGTGTTGAATTTTTTTTACCATCGCATTTGAGAAGCTTAATGAATGTTGAATGTTTACAAGTGACACAAGATTTTGTTGTTGTTATAAAGATTAGAGAATAGCTCATCATATACGGAAACTTATTTTTCCATATGCTTTTGTAACGTATAAGCAACTTTGTAAATCGACAGCGTGCAATCATGATCGATCACTGTCTGTTGATTATGTATTGCCTCATTATTATGCACAAACTTATAAAGTAACTGTTCCCAATTAAGCGAAATTCTAGATCCTTCGTTGTTCTTCTTCTTCTTCTTTTTTATTTGGCTCCATGAAACCCTCTTATGGCAAATTTGATTTACACATAAAGACTTTAACCGCTAGAAAGAGAAACAAGGTGGTGGCACTCAGTTACTCTTATTTAACTAAACTATATAAGACCCTATCAAATGTAGCAGTTCAAGATACTTTTCCGAAACTAATGGTAGAAAGTTATAAGCTATGAGCAAAAACTTCCAGCAGGCAGGGTAGATGATACTCTACTTTCCCTTGTTACGGAATCAGGGCCTCTAAATGTTAGATCAACTTCCTTGGCTAGTGATATTTGCTTAACCCATTTTTCCTTCTGTTTTTGATCTGAATATTTGGTTGATTTGTAACCATATTTTTTTAGATTGTGTCAAAGGGATGCTACTAAGAATATTGTACTAGCTAGTTGTAAGAGAATTAAATTAAGTAAAGCTAGCAAGTCTTGACAATAAAGAAAAACTAGTTGAAACATAAAAACAATATAGACCTGCAAGGACTGATGCTTTTCAATTTTATATTGCAGTCCTTCTTTTGCCCCGAGACTGAACAAGAGTTTTCTACCTATGAAAAGCTGATGCGATATGTTCGGTATGCTAAAGCTGCGAAGGTTTCAATATATGCACCAGTGAGTTTGAGCTCCTATATATCTTCTTTAATTTAGTCTGTTCTTTTTTCTACTAATTGTCATGCATATACATATGTAGCTTAAATGTGGATTTCGTAGCCTAGAATCTTATTTCAACATGAGAAAAATGATGAAACTTCAAGACTTTATCAAACTATTTGTGTCTGTTTAAGATTGCCCTTACATACAAATACATTATCATTGTCTACCATTCATCTGTGCTATGATTGTTTCCAGTCCTTTAAAGTAGGTTACTTAGTATGAATCACTTGATGTATTTAAGAGAAGTTTCGATAATAATTTGAGAAGTATAAATGCATTCAAACAATTAGGTCTGAGTTTACTGTGTCGCATTTGCTCATAGTATGGTAAGTGTGAATTTTGTTTAACGAATAATAATCCACAACTCCAGTAAAAACTTACATCTTTTAGTTTTGAAGATCTAATACTTCATGATCAGCTTGCTAATCGGGAGTAATTTTTCCATAATTAGGCGCTTTTCGGTTGAAAAGGACATAAGGAATTTGATCTTGTATGAGACTTGCTTCAGTTATGTATTTGCATTAAAGTAGGGCAACTCAGTTTCTACTTTCAGTTTAACTATAGGCTTCCTTTTAGCCTCATCTTATCGACAATCCCATTAAGTTGCCTCCTTATATTTCTGGGTTTTTGGTGCCTGGCTGCCAACAAGGTATAGGTCGGGGCTTCTCTGTAAGAATTTGATTGTCGTTTTCGTGGTCAGGATATTACGTCAGTTAATTAATGTTCCCAACTGGAAGAAGGGCTTTATCATATTGTACTAATAAATCGCTAAGTTTCCCAAGTAGGGTATTCAAGCAACTTTCCTTATAGTCTTCTAGATTTGAAAGCAATTTGGCCATCATGTGTAGGATTTCCAAAGCACCATTCCGAATGAAGTAGCTAGCTCAAAAGCCGGGAAGAAACGCTCATCAGGCAAGAGCTCAAAGTCATCTGTCACTAAGCAAGGTAAAGTTGTGAACTTCTTCATTTAATGGGAGAGGGAGGGAGATGAATTACTGTGTTATAATTGATGATATATAATTAATAATTTGAGTTCCTTAATTTTTCTGTTATAGGTGAGGAAAGCACCGAGCCTGCAGCAGCATGCAACAGCTCAACTGAAGGTCGAAGGTTGCGTTCTCATGGCAAAAAGCAAAAGTGAAGGACTCTAAAGCTTCCAGAATGTCAAATTTGTAGAACTTTCGGTTGTTCTGGCAAGTTTTGTTGTAGTGTGTGTGTCCATCATCATGTCATTGGAACTAATCTACCATCATTTTGTGATGGTTGAACTTGAAGTCCTTTAATATATAGTAGTGGGCTTTCCTTTTTTAATAATTGGTTCGCTCGCCATTTTTGATGCATGAGTAGTGTTTTGGCTGGGGATTAGCATTCCTGGAGAACTGACATTTGAGTACCTAAACTAGGAGAGAGACCTACCTACACCGGTACACTATCTTGCAACGGATGGGATACTATATTATTGGTTTAATAAGAATATCGATCGTCACAGTTCTGTTGCCAATATGGATATTTAACAATTACATGAACGAACCAACAAATAAGTAGTATGCATTATGAAACTTAAGAAGATATCTAAATCAACTTAGACTCTATGTTAGACAATTATTTTTCCAAGGTGCTAATATAAGATGCTATTGATACGGTCTAGTGATATTCTTCTTCACTTGAAATTGAGAGGTCTTAGGTTCAATTCTCGCCAAAGGCAACTTTGAACCACATTATTGCTATCACTTGTAATTGAGAGGTCTTAGGTTCAATTCTCGCCAAAGGCAACTTTGAACCACATTATTGCTAGCCTATTGTGAGGCTAAGCCTACCCCCTCCTCCTAAGTGTAGATAATATCGTTTGTTCGAAAAGAAAAAAAAATTGTCTAAGGCAAAAATATTAGGATGAGAAATGTAATGAGTTTTAAAATTGTTGTTAGCAATCCAAAATGTTATCTTGCTATAATTTTTCACTTTTAGTTTTATTAAGAGACGATATTCTATATCACTTTAATTTACGGTAAAGAAAATTCGAACTTGAGTGCAATAAAACGAGCACACTTACTATCTAATTGCCATAACTCACATTTACATAGGTACCGAAAATTTTCCCACTTGGTTAAGATATATGGATCGAGTGTTATTTGTCTTATGGGAGTTATCAAATTTGTTTCTCATACTGACTTAGCTCACATTTACCTTGTGCAATGCTGGATGTTTAGTGGTGAAGTTGTTCAATGCTGTAAGTTGCCTTACGCGAATCTAATTGTTTGCTTGTTCTTAATGTTATGATAATAAGATTGTTTCCGTTGTGCCACATTGAATCATGAGCTCCTTTTTATGTCTATTGCAGGTCAACAAGGCACAAAATGCTCAGAAAGGATTGAATCCTTCCAAGTTTAAAGATGCCAAAGGTGTGTTCTTAGTACTGCGGCTACAATTTGACACCCTCATTCTTGCCAATTACGTTGTTAAGTTTCAGATATTAACTCTGCTTGAGTTAGTTCTAAAATTTTACACTGAAGTAAAAGCAATATGTTGCGATCATATCGTATACAGGGTTGAACAAACCTGCGGTAGTCTCTAGTCTCTGTTAGTAATAGTTGTTTTGTGATGCTTTTATTTTATTTTATTTACTGCCTCTTTGAGTAGCCATATGAATTGATTTGGATTTCATATTGGCTTAGTTAGGAGGCATATATTAATTCAGTGTATGCGGTGAGGCCTTTTGAGGGGACTCTTTGTCTCTTCCTCATCAATTGTCCTCCAAGCAGCCTCACACATTCTCTAACTAACCGAAAGATCTTTTTCCACTCTTACTTTACTCACCGAGTCACCTTCCATGATAATTGCATTGTTATGCCATATATACTTATGATCCTTGCTCAGGTTTTTTTTTGGGAGGGGGGAATTATTTTATGCTTAGTTATTTTTGTTGGTGAGACCCATAGAGCACTTGTTTGTTTAAAGTGTGGAAACCTCTGTTCAATATATGTGTTTAATCTACCGATTGTTGTTTAAATAATTCCAGTGATAAAAAAGCGGAGGAAAGAAGCATTCTTTTCCGAGTTGGGCAAAACATCTTTGAAGGTTAGCATTTTGTGAGAGAGTAGTGCAACATAACTTTTCAAAGTGCTAGTAACAATCTCATATAGATAAAGGTATACAAAGAAATTATTTTAGGGTGACTGAGACATTTAGATTGAGATGCCTCATATAAAGAAATTATCTCAGAAATTTTAGAGTCCAACAACCAGGACCACGTATCCATGCGAATTCAGACACAAAAAAAAAAAACCTCTCTACCCCACCTCCTAATCTGTCATGCTAATCATGGTCGACTTTTGGTCTCGTCCCCTCTCACAAAATCCCTAATCTTAAACTTGTGCATAAGGCTTCTCCTCACTCTCCCCAAACACCCCTATTGTATATAACCCTAGTCTCCCCATGGCCCAACAACGAAACGCAGTCGTTTGGCAGATCCTCGGTGAGCGAGCCAATTCAAAACCAGTAACGGCCTGCTTCCCTATTTATGAAGCCTGTAAAAACCTAATTTTGGCGCTCTCTCTCTTCTCCCTCTCTCCCCTTCTCTCTCCAAATATGCAAAAATCCAGCTCAGAATACACAATTCTCGTCTGTCCGCATGAAAAATCAAGGACCAGCTAAGAACCCAGATAAGATTCTTCTTCATCGTCTTTATTACCATACCATCTTAAGCATTCTTCGTCCTCATCATCCCTCACCAGAAAATGGTACCACATGTTTTTCAACCTATCTCTCTCTTCCTCCTTCCATGTTTGCTCCCTCGTTCTTATCCAAAACCCAGCAATAAAAAGCCCCTCGCTTTGCTGTCGAGCTGCGCAGAAAGTTCAGTTTTCTGGGTTGGTCTTTTTCTGAGCAATGGCACCGAGGAATAGGTGGCTTCAGATTCCTGAAGGTTGGGAGTTGGATAAAAGAGAAGGGAATCATGTAAAGGTAGTCTAGAATCTATACCCTTTTAGTTTGAATGATATTTGGTACAGGTTTCTTTGTAAATTTTGGTAAAGGTTTCTTTGTAAATTTTGAAGCTTTGGGTTTGGTTTTTGATTGCAGTGCGATGGGTCTTCTTATATGATTTGCGCTGTGATTTTTATCGATTTTTTTGTTCATTTAAAAATATAAGGGATATGTGAGGTATATGTTGTTTGAGAAAACTGGGAACCATGTGCTCTCGTTTGCTTACATGGAAGATATTCTAAAAATAAATTTTTTTGTTGATTTTATGAGGAGCAGAACCACTGTTTTTTGATCATATAAGTGCAGATTTGAAGCTTTCGGTTGTTTTCTGGTGTTGTTAAATTGTTTAATTAGCTTAGATGCTCAACTTCTTTTTTATACAAGGTGGGAGGAGATTCTAACTTAGGTACATAGGAGGGAGAACATCCACCTAGCCAATGTGGCTATGCCCACACCTGTGGTTTAAAGGCTTAAAGCTGAAACTTATACTATAGCAATTTTTTATTGTCTGGACTGCACGTGAATTTGTGTTGATCTTATATCGATAGCACACAAAAATGTCATACTGTGTTTAGGTAGAAATGTTTGATACTACAAAACAATGTATTTCTTATTAGATGATACTGGTTATCTTTTAAGATCGCTCAATTTTAAAATGATATAATTGGCAGTACGTACATGGTTGGTACAAGATCGTTGAAAATTCAGTTCAGCTTTGTTGGACATGTTTTAGATGAATCTAAGTAAAATTTGTTTCCATGTAGCTGTACGTTTGAATTTCATATAGCCAATATATATTTAGTGCATGGCACACGATCAACATTCAATTCAGCTTTGTCGTAACATGTTTAATTAAGAGGAATCTTGGTAATGTCGTTTTCCAAAATAGTTGCACGTGTTGAATTACTTCAACGATCACATTATAAGTGCTTATTTAAGGTTTGAAGCATGTTACCATCAAGCGATGCAAGATTTTTGGTGGTTATAGTGAATGCACGCACGTGATGGTTTTAATAAAAAAGAATGCTTTTGTAACATTAAATAGCTCAATATATAATAAACTTGGTTTTTCCTAATATAAGTACTTCGTAGTTTTACCAATTACGGGCATTTAATCATATGGTCCTTGTTAGTCGATTTCAGATTCACTCATTATTATTCATGGACTTAGCTGTGCTAGATTTAGCAAAATCCTGGATCTATCATTGCTATACCGTACTTCTGGACTTTATGCTTTCCTTCTTTTCATAATCTTAAGCCTTATACATTAGATCCACTTCCTTGAGTGATATTTGCTTCACTATTTTCTTCTCTCTGCATATTTGGTTCATTTGTAACCAGATTCATTAGATTGTTGGGCTTTTAGCGTGCTCAAAGTCACGCTACTAATGTTATGGTACTAGTTATGATACCATCAAACAAAAAGACGCTAAAATTGTTTCAATGATAAAGATGAAATAGTTGAAACATAAAAAGTTCAAGAGCTGCAAGGACTGATACTTTTTTATGCATGGCAATTGTAGGGCTTCTTCTGTCCCAGAACAGGCCAATCATTTCTGACGTATGAACATCTTATGCGCTATATGAGATGGGTCAACTATTATGCAGTGAGCTTGAGCTTCTCCTACCATTTATTTGCTAGTTTATATTTTTCTATTAATTAGTGTGCATATATCCTGATGAACTGTGGATTTTAAAAGTCTAGAATCTTATATCAACAAGGGAAATGATGAAATAGAATTTGATTAATTTTATCTAGTTTGTTTTTATATGTGATTTCCTTTAGTTTCATCTTTGTCTACCTCATTCTTGTGCTATGATAGTTTCCAATTCTTTAAGTTACTTAGGAGCCCTTTGATGTATTAGAGAGCAGTATTGATCTTGATATAACTAGAAATCATAATTAAGCTCTAAATACACAATGATATTGTGTATGATTTGCACGTAGTATTAGTTAATAAATGATAAGTACCTTTAAGATTCCATTCATTGGTAAGTGTCTTTTAGGTCTGTTATGTTCATTCTGTGAATTTTGTTTCACAGAAAATAATCCACGATGGTAAATTGTGATTTTTCTTTAAGATCTGATAATCAGACTTCCTGATGTGGAACAAATTTGTCGTATCTAGGAGCTTTTAGGTTGAAAAGGATGGCTAAGGAAATTGATCGTTTGCAAATGTGAGATTAGAAACTGGCTTCAACAATGTATTTGCATTAAAGTAGGGTAACTCCTTTAGTTTTGTACTTTCCTCCTCCCCGGCTGGGCGTGGCAACTTAACTATTGAGAGAATCCAATTCAGATGCCTCCCTTTTTTGTAGTTGAAACTCAGATGATTCCTTGTTTTCCTAGTTTTTGGTGCCGGGCTGCCTACAAGGTTACAAGGTATAGGTATGCTTCTGTAAACAATATGAAGTGCCGAAGCAAGGAAACTTAATTGTTGTTTTAGTGGGAGGATATTACTTCATTAGTGAGGAGAAGGGTTTTATCCTCATCTGCTGTTGCAATGGCTAATTCAATTAATAAGTCTCTTGGGATCTAGAGTAGGCGATTCAAGCTACTTTCGTTATATATTTTGAAAGCAATGTATGATGGAAAATCTTCTATGTTTTCTCTTTTCCTATACAAAGCCCTAATCCCCGTACAGGGTCACACTGATCCCTAATCCCCGTACAGGGTCACACTGATCTGAATCTGCTTCTTTATATAAAATTGTGTATGCATTTACCCACCATTTGTAGGATTCCAATGCCAACAAGCCGAACAATGGAGCAATCTTTAAATTTGGGGAAAATCCTTCATTGGGCCAGAACCCAAAACCATTGATGATTGAACAAGGTAAAGTTAAGTTCTTTATTATAACCGGGTGAGGAAGGGAGGCCGGCATCAATTATTCTGTTATAATTGATTGATGGTATTTTCCACATTCCATATTGTAAATGGGAAAGCACTGATTGTGCAGGGTACACTGCAGCCTCGACTCAAAAGCCAGATCCAAATTTTCAGTTTGTTGCCATGCCGAGCACTTCAAAGGCCAAGCACAAACAGCAAAGGCGAAAGCGAAGGACACCGATATAGATTGGATCATCTCAACATGAGAGTCTTAATTTGCACTGCTGCTAAGCCATAAATTTGGCCAATTCATAACCCTATCGGTTGTGCTTATGTTTGAACTTGGATATGTCCACCTTATTACGTGATGATTAAACCTTGAAATCCTTTACAATAGTAGGCTTTCCTATCTATGGTTATACTTGGTTCTCTCCCCATTTTTGATACATGAAGTTGACGTCGGCAGGCGCATGTATGAATACAGGCCTATCGATTAGAGAGAGCTTTGCCTGGCATCAGATTGACTAACTAAGCACAATGATTTACATGAAATGGGAATGCCGAGGTATGGTGTTCCAAACCAATTATGCAATGCTACATGAGAAAGTTAAAGCACATGTGACATATGATAGATTCAGGTCAAGACTACCTTTGTCCTTGGCGTTCTTGTTTCATGTAAGTCTCTCCAAAACTGGAGCTTTTTGTGACTCAAAGTCATGGGATACACAAGGAAGAAGTTGAAATATTCAACAAATATATGAATAAACGTAGACCAACTCCAACCCTTGGAGTAAGTCCTAAATTTTCCCTTCAATTCCCACACCCCACCCCAAAAAAAAAAAAAAACATTTCTCTCCAACCCTTGTTCTAAAATCATCAAGTTTAAGTGTTAAAACTTAAAGAAAACTTAAATTCCTATCAAAATTTAGCCCAAAATTAATAGTGGAGCCCACGTGTGAGAGTGAAAAACAGAAAGTGAAGCCCAAATGCCCATCTCTCACCCGCCTAAACCCTTTGCATGCGCCAAGGAAGCAGCAGCCGGACCCCACCCATGTGGGCTTGTCTATTGGCAATCATGAGCCTAACGGCTCTTTTTTTTATCGTGCGGCCACGTTTAAATGGGCCGTTGGTTGTCCACGTTCGAATTTTTTGTTTGTTTGTTTTATATTTATATATTTATTGAATCTAACGGTTGATATGTAATATAATTAAATCCAACGGTATAAAAAAAGACCTAACGGCCCAAATTTAAATCTAACGGCTAAAATAATTATAAAAAAATATTTAACTCAAAATTCACCCAAATTTAGTGATTTTTCAATATTTATCGGCATCTAAATAGTTTTAGGTTAAAATGTTCATAAAATTAAATTAGGATGGTGTACATAATTTTCTTTTTTAAAAAAATTACTTAAAAGAAAAAATTAGCCTAAATTTAATGTTTAATAGTCTGAGGCTAAAAAATTTAGGCCAAAAGGATTAGAGCAGAAAAACTGTTTTTGGGTTAAAATCTTAATTTTTTGAGTTAAAAATTTTAGATTTTTCTCCAAAGGTTGGAGATGATCTTAAAAATGAATAGCATATATCATTGATGCATGAGAAACATAGGGTATTGGTTCATATATTGTCTTCCTTTGTAGGCCCAAAATGATGGGTTTGGTTAGGACAAAGCACCTTTCCTTCCCATAAAAGGTAGCAGTTGGAGCAAGAGGGAAATTACAAGCAAAGCTATACAAGAAGGGAACCACAAAAATCATCGTTTTGTTGCACCCTGCATTAAGCATCCTATGCATCATCATCTTCCACTAATCCACATTACTGAAACTTGCATTTCAAGCCTTGACTAATTAATCTAATGCAACTGTTGCTTATTTCTGAGACAAGCAAGACCCTCCCTTTTTCTTTCTTATTTTTTCCTGGATTTTTTTTAAAAAATAACCAAGAAAAAAAATTTCCCAATTTTATGGCACGATGAGTTGGAACGTTGCATGCATACAAAAATAATATATTTTATACGAGTATCTCGCTCAAGACAAAACTAGACCACATAATGAGTGAGATATTGAAATGAGAAAATATCCTTGGTGGTGCGTTAGAATCTCTCATTTCAAAACCCCAAAACTAACACTATGTTACATGTACGCTTAATAACTTCTCTATTCATAACTGAAAGTGGCCTTCTTTTTCAACACCTACTACAATATTATTACTAGCACTGTGCATGTCTCATAATTATAATTATTTGCTACTCCTTCATCATCACCATTGCGCCTTTTTCATCCTCAAGTCACAGCCTTCTTTTATCTCCTTTTTACAGATTCAATACCAAATAGAGCCGTTCAATTACCGTGTTACTGAGTAGTCCTGACTATTAAACAAAAACTGCAAAATAAAATGCCACTTTTGATATTTTATTTGTAACTAATTCATCAATTTGTCACCCCAGTGACCCCACTAAAGAAAGACAATCATTTTCTTGGATCCCAATATCTCTTTCACTTCCTTCTTTTGAAATCTTCACTCTGTTTACTCCCTTTTGTTTCCTAGATAAGTATTTTGGGCTTCTCTGCTTTCTGAAGATAGCAAACTTTCGTGGTTCCGAATTCATGGACCTCCATTGTTTGTGGGTTGGCATCTGTCTGTTCTTCGGCTTTTCGCTAGTTGCCTTATGTGACCAAGATGGTATGCAAATTTTTCATCAAACTTTTTGGTTCATCCTCCTAATTCCTACATTTTAAGTGTTGGTTCTTCATGCATATGATGGACAGGTTTCTTGAGCTTGATTTGCGGTGGAACTGCCGATTACACCGATTCATCTTCAATCTCATGGATTCCAGACAGTGCGTACATCGCCACAGGCAACATAACCAATGTTGATTACATCGAAGGAACTTCCTCATCTAGTGTCCCAGTTCGGTACTTCCCAATTTCCCAAGGCCGGAATTGTTATAAGCTACCAGTCACCAATGTGTCGTCTTTGGTTCTTGTGAGAGCTCAGTTTGTATATAAAAACTATGACGGGCATCGAAAGCCCCCGTCATTCTCCGTCTCTCTTGGGACAGCCATTGTTAGTACTATAGATCTCCTAAAAAATGATCCGTGGACAGAAGAGTTTGTTTGGCCAGTTGATAAGGACACAGTGTTGTTCTGTTTGCACGAAATTGCAGGTAGAGGAGCTCCTGTAATTTCTACACTTGAAGTTAGGCCACTTCCTCAAGAAGCTTACACAAGTGGCATGGAAGATTTCCCTAACAAGTCACTTAGGAAAAACTACCGGATAAATTGCGGTTACACGAATGGAACTTTGAGGTATGAAATTTTCTGACCCTCAAGAGCTTATATTGAGTTGGGTCAGTTCACCATTAACTTCGATGTTTTATTGGAGTTTTTGTTGTCTAAAAACAGGTACCCTTTGGATCCCTATGATCGGATATGGGATGCTGATCAAAGCTTTTCGCCATTTCATACATCCACCGAGTTCAAGACTCAGCTTAGCTTCAATTTCTCTGCTTTGAAGGAGGCTCCCCCTGCTGCCATTCTCCAAACAGCAAGAGTTTTGGCGCGAAGGGACATGTTGACATATACCTTTCCTCTTGATACCCTGGCAGACTACTACATTGTCCTCTACTTTGCTGGGATTCTTCCTGTTTTTCCTTCGTTTGATATCTTAATCAACGGTGCTGTTGTGCAGTCAAACTATACCATCAGAAGCTCAGAAGTTAGAACACTATATTTTAAACAGAGAGGAATAAAGAGCTTGAACGTCACACTGAAAACCATCAGCTTCTATCCTCAAGTCAACGCAATTGAGGTGTATGAAATTCTCGATGTTCCAGAGGAAGCCTCCTCCACTACAGGTACCATTTCAATTTGCCACAATTAATAATTAAGGTCACTCGATGCGCTAATTTCGATCTACAACTGACTTTATTTTTGTGTGATCTTCTACATTATGTTACAGTATCAGCTCTTCAGGTTATCCAACAGTCTACCGGTTTAGATTTGGGGTGGCAAGATGATCCTTGCTCTCCTAAATCATGGGATCAAATTGGATGTGAAGGAAACATAGTCACATCACTGTATGTTCGTTGTAGTTCTAGAATTAACGTTTCATTTTATCTCTTATGCTGAACTTACTGTCTACGTCTTTTTAGAGAGCTTCCGGGAATCAGTTTGAGGTCGATTAGTGCAGCCATTGGCGATTTGCTTGATCTTAAAACATTGTAAAGTCTTAAGACTGTTACTAGTTTTGAGAATATTTTTGGTGATGAAATCTTACTTGTTTGCTAATATTGATGTTATATTTTCCTTATGTTTTGGTGGTATTTATGCCCAGGGATCTGCATAACACATCACTTGCCGGTGAAATACAGAATTTGGGCAGCTTGACACGCCTCGAGAAATTGTAATCCCCTTTTATTCTTTACCAGAAATTCTGTCTCTTTACACCGTGACAATCATTTACTTGACTCGAACTTCCAGGAATCTGAGCTTCAATCGACTAACATCCTTCGGTACTGAGTTGGAGAACTTGGTTAGCCTCCAAATTCTGTAAGTTGAATGTTTTCTGCATTTCTATGCTTTTGAACATAAGTTTACGCTTGTTTATGAACCCGGAGTCTGATACTAACATTGCATTGTCACTTTTCTTCTGCTTACTCTATATGGAGGGACTTGCAAAATAATACTTTGCAGGGAATCGTTCCAGACAGCTTGGGAGAGTTAGAAGAACTTCACTTATTGTAAGTGAACCCTTGTATACTTTCCAGTTCATATACGAGTAAAATCATTAATCTCATCACTCTCACTCAAGTTACATTCACTGCATTTATCAGGAACCTGGAAAACAACAAACTACAAGGCACTCTTCCACTGTCCTTGAACCGAGAAAGTTTGGAAATCAGGTACTGAGTTTAACATTGTCATTGTCTGCTGCACGTTATGTTTCCTCTTGTGATAATGCACTGATACTGTGCAGGACATCTGGAAATTTATGCCTCTCTTTTTCGACAATGTCATGCAATGATCCTTCATCCAACTCTTCAATTGAGGCACCACAAGTTACACTCTTTCCCCGAAAGAAACACACTGAACACAGCCATGTAGCAATTATACTTGGCGCAATTGGAGGAGCCTTACTTGCACTTGCGATATTTGTCTTCCTTTTAGTATTCTTGCACATGAAGAAAAGGAGAACTGAAATGACTTGCGCGGCAAGTACGTGAACATCCAGATTATGATTTTGTAGATTGAAGATTCTTACTTAATTCTTACACAAACGTTGTTTGGTTACTGCTTAGGGGAGGTGGCGGATATGCGAAACTGGAATGCTGCAAGAGTTTTTACCTACAAAGAAATCAAGGCAGCTACAAACAATTTTAAGGAGGTTCTAGGCCGGGGTAGTTTCGGTTGTGTTTACCTTGGAAAGCTTTCGGATGGAAACATGGTGGCTGTGAAAGTGCGATTCGATAAAAGCCAACTGGGGGCAGATTCTTTTATCAACGAGGTTCACCATCTCAATCTGTAAACTCTTTGCTCGCTTATAAAGCAGAGATATTTTGAAAATTCATAGCTCTTAATAACTTCTAAGTTCCTAATCTTTTATAGGTCCGTCTCTTGTCGGGAATTAGCCATCAAAATCTTGTAGGCTTGGAAGGATTCTGTCATGAAGCAAAGCAGCAAATACTTGTCTATGAGTATCTTCCTGGCGGATCGTTGGCTAACCATCTTTACGGTATGCCAAAATTATGCATCAACAAAAGCAATTTTAATTCCTTGTGGAAAAAGTGTCGTTCTTTAATCCAATGTTGCAATTTCAAGAGGTGTTCTGATGTTATATCAGGTCAAAAGAGTAAAAAAGTTTCACTGAGTTGGGTTCGCCGGCTGAAAATTGCTGTCGATGCTGCAAAAGGTATGCTGGTTCTTCTGCTTCTGATATGGGTCTTCCTACTCTATTTCAACAACTTTATCTAAATCACGAGTCTAATTTCTTTCTTTTGAAGGATTGGACTATCTACACAACGGGAATGAGCCGCGAGTCATACACCGTGATGTGAAATGCAGTAACATCCTTCTGGACAAGGAGATGAATGCTAAGGTTTGTGATTTTGGCCTCTCTAAGCAAGTAATGCAAGCGGAAGCAACTCATGTGACCACTGTCGTTAAGGGCACTGCCGGCTATATTGATCCTGAGTATTTCTTTAGACCCTCCATAATGCTGTTGATTTCTGATGGATTTTATTTTTCTAGTGTGTTGACCGATTAATTATACTAAACTCTATTCACAGATATTACTCGACCCAGCAGCTTACCGAGAAAAGTGACGTTTATAGCTTTGGAGTTGTTCTTCTGGAGCTGATTTGCGGGAGAGAACCATTGAGTCACTCTGGAACCCCCGACTCCTTTAACCTGGTGTTATGGGTAAAACCGAATATCTGTATTTTGTTGCACTTTGTTCTGTGCGTGTCAGTGTTCTTCCCTTGGGCGAAAGTTCATTGTTTCTTTGTCTGTATTGACGAGTGCAGGCCAAGCCTTACTTACAGGCAGGTGCATATGAGATAGTGGATGAGAGCCTGCAGGGCACATTTGATGCCGAAAGCATGAGAAAGGCAGCCGTAGTTGCTATAAAATCTGTAGAGAGAGATGCATCACAAAGGCCAACCATAGCAGAGGTTTTGGCCGAGCTCAAAGAAGCCTTCAGCATTCAACTTTCGTATCTCGCATCACGTGACATGTGAACTCGAATTTTGCGACTTCTGAGATCAAATTTCTTCAGATAAGAGAGCTATTAAGTTATTTTGTATAGTTCTACCCTATATAGTTAATTTATCCTTAAAATGCGACTGTATTTCTTCTGTTATATAAAGCATTTTATGGTAAGGTGAAAGAGGGGACAGTAAAAAAGTTTGGCATGTTAATTTATATCTACGATTTTGTTAAAAATCAATATTTTGTATTGGATATTACTCCAAAAATAATCTCAGTAATTTCTCTGTATATACAAATATGTTAAAGGAATACTGCCGTTGATGCAGCCACCGCGTAAGGAAGTCGGTCCAAATGCCCCGGAAAGTTTTCCCGCCTCGAAACTAACTCTTCAAAACCCAGGAAAATCTGAAACTTGTAAAATATTTCACTTCTTTTAGCAAGTATTGCAAGTCGAGTGACGGGTTGAGCTCAAACTGGCTGCATATGAATATATTTCTCAGTTTTTCTTTCATCTGGTAAAATAATCGAAGATCTTCAGCCCACCAAAGTGCAACTTTTAGCCAGAGCGCGTCATGAGACGCGTCTTCCACCTAGTTAAGCATCGATTTAAAGTGCATATCTATACAACTCTATTCGGACTTCAGAGTAGAGTTGCAGGCATTGTTACGCATGTATACAGGGTGGCATAATTGTTAAAATAACTGAACTGACCTGGAGGGGAAGGGTGATCAAACAACCACAACAAACCCCAGCAAAGAAACACTCTGAAGAAATGCCCTGCACTTAGGGGTGGGCACGGTGCGGTTCGGTGCGGTTCCACCCCTAAATTGGAACCGGAACCGAAATATATTAACGGTTCGATTCGGTGCGGTTCCACTTAAATTTATGACTAGAACAATACGGTTCGGTCTACACCGGTTCCGATTCGGTTCTTGCCGGTTTACGGTTCCTAATAATAAATTATTTGAACACCAAATCATTATGCATTCAAATACATCTTCTAAAACTGATTACATAAAGTTGCATACAACACATCTTTTTTAATGCAAATGTCTTTGGTAGTGGCACCAAGTCAACAAAAAGAGACAACTAAAATACATATGCACTGGTCAATCAGTCAACAAACAAAAAAATGATGAAACAAATTGCAAGTTTTCAGACTTCAGAGAGCAAGCAAGAAGCAGCAGCTCCTGTACACAATTTTTCAACCTATTTTTCAACCTATTATACCATGACATGTGTGTGTATATATAATTTATTTATTTATTATTAATAAAACGGTTCGGTTCGGTTCGGCCGATTCTTGGTCATTCGAAACCAGAACCGGAACCGGTTTGAACGGTTTAGTTCGGTTTTTCACTCAAAGTTGACTTTTCCGGTCAACACGGTTTTTTTCGGTTTTTTTTCTTACGGTTCGATGCGGTTTTGCGGTTTGGCGGTTTTTATGCCCACCTCTACCTGCACTCAGATAAAAGCTTGATTCCCAAAGTCAATCAACACCCGTTGGTGAAAGGCGAGAGTAAAGACAACAATGTTTTCCTCTAACCCAAAATACCCTCTCCAACGGTCCAATAAAGTAAGGACAAGTTGTGGGCCAACCAGTGTTTGCTGAAAAGCCCGTGCTTCTCAAGCCTGTGCATGTGCTAGCAGCAAGTTGACATCAGCCATTATTTTTTTCTTTTTTCTGTTAGGTGAGCGCGCGAAGAAGGGAGGGTGGGCTGACAAAACTACAACAATAGGCCCCGTTGTATTAGAGCATTGATTGCTTTTCAACATCCACATGAAGATTTGAAAGCTTGGCAAGAAGCCATCATAAAAGCGGAAGGAATTTATTGTAGTGGCGATAATTTAGCCAATGTGGTAATATTATTTTATTATTAATAAATTAAGAATGTAATTAATATTATTATTTGGAACTTTGTTATATAAATTTTTACGTTGCTTCACAATTTTTTTCAGCAATTACAAACACAAATGTGGTTCAATCTTGATAACAAGAAATCATTCACACCATGAATGTTGGAGCATTGTGAAGCATACTCCGAAGTACAAAGTTCTACCTAGTGGTCCACAAGTTGAGTTGAACAAGACTCCATTGCACAAGCTAACAACTAAAGAGTCATCGTTGGAGACGCCATTAGAGACCCAAGAAATCCCAACGCCTGTTGGTAAGAAGGTTGTTAAGAAAACAGCTGCAAGAGGGAGTTTTTCGAATAATGATATTCAAAGTTAGTTGAAGATATGGATCAAGAAAGGTTATCTTATGAGGAAACAAAACTAGAGATGAAGCAAATGCCAAAGAAAGTGAGTTACATAGGCAAGAAAGGAAAGACGAGAAGGATCGTGATATCATGTCCCAACGCCTCAATAATATGTCTCCTAATTCAAAACTTATTTGGAAAAGCAAAAAAAACCGCATCATGAGAATAAGGTTTTCTGCAGAAGATGAGGAAGTTCCATACGTTAATGCTTTTAAGAATAAGATTGTTTCAATTTCGTAGTTGGTTGTATTATTAAGGGAGTTTTTCGCCTTTTTCTACAATTAGCAAGGGTAACTTACATACCCTTGCTCTTACCTTCTACTAACAAGTGGAGATGCTCTTAAGTTCTAATAGGGGAAGCCAAGGTGGGGGCAATGGATGCAATTGAACCCAACAATCTTATTGTTACTTACTATTTATCACTTTTGACCCTAAATGTATTTTAAAAAGAATAGAGAGATTCATGTTCAGTTGATATTTTCTTGTAAGTAATCAAATTTTCATCAAATATTGAAATGAACTAGGATCAAGACAGACGTATATGTAACATGCGCATTCGATTAATGAAGTAAAAACATGTGGTTTAAGATCATGTGATTGTTTTTTGCTTAGAGAAAGAGAGTGCACCGCTAGAAACTTTTGCTCGGAATATATTGGACTTGGGTTATATTTAACATAAAATGAAACTGAATTTATGAAAAATCATGGGTAATTGAATGTACAGCTACTAACAAAATATGAGAATTTCTTTATCATGCTGTTGAGCTAAATCTTGGCTCAGCCGCAGCTTGGTTCGATTCTTAACAAATTCTAAGAGGGTCAGCTCTAAAACACTTGTCTAACACCATTTTGAGGCATATTTGTGTCACTATGATTTTTCTTAATGAACTCTAAAAGTGATGAGCTCTAAACATTGGTTTTGATTTTTTTTTTTTTTTTTTTTTAACAAACAATATTATCTACACTAATAGGGTGGAGATTGGGCTAAGCTTTATATTAGGCTAGCCATAATAGGTGGTATGGTGGATACAAATTTCCGCTTTCTTCTTCTTAGATGAAAATGCATATGCAAAACATTTAACACCTTAGGTCATGGTTAAGAGCCTCACGCACCCATGATGAATGGGGGGCTTTGGCCGAATAACCTTCAATGCCAAAATTAGAATTTGAGAGAGTGTTTAGAGAAATTTGGAGAATTTTAAAAGAGAATTGGACTTAGGTTTTTGACACACCCTGTAGTATCCCACATCGCCCGTGAGGGCGTGGTCTTTGGGCCTTATATATCCATTGCCAACCTTAAGTTTCAACTAGGCCTTTTGTGGACTCCCTGAGGGGAGGGCAGGCGCTGGCTACGGTTGAGTACCGGTCCACAGAAACAAAACCGTGCGGTAGCTCTGTCTTCGGGCAAGGAATGCCAAAGCGGACAATATAGTTGGAGCTGAGGGTTGGGATGTGACAATTTGGTATCAGAGCCAGACTCAAGGTTGTGGTGTGCCGACGAGGACGTCGGGCTCCCTAAGGGGGGTGGATTGTAGTATCCCACATCGCCCGTGAGGGCGTGGTCTTTGGGCCTTATATATCCATTGCCAACCTTAAGTTTCAACTAGGCCTTTTGTGGACTCCCTGAGGGGAGGGCAGGCGCTGGCTACGGTTGAGTACCGGTCCACAGAAACAAAACCGTGCGGTAGCTCTGTCTTCGGGCAGGGAATGCCAAAGCGGACAATATAGTTGGAGCTGAGGGTTGGGATGTGACACACCCCGATCGAGATCAGGACATGCTGGCCGTCACGTGGAAGTGACGTAACCATGTGCACAGTGCGGAAGCTAAATAAATAATAATAAAAGTACGAATAAATAAAAACCAGCTTTACACAAAGTAGGAAAATACATATGCAAGCGTGAAAAATAAAGTTCAGAGCACGAAGACCTAATGCAGTCTGGAAGAAACAACACTACAAAAACACCCCCAAAAGTGGTCCTACACTGGTGATAATCTGTCAGATATGCCGGGGAAATCCTCTGGGGAGCCACCAAAAGTGCTAGCCTACTAGAACCTGGAGGGGCGCAAAACAAAAAGCGTGAGTGGGCAAAGCAAAGCTTTTCAAAAACCAGTTCATAACCAAGATTCTAACCCCTCGCCGTAAAACCTGTATACTTCCCAGAAAAATAGGATATACACTTATATATATATATATATATATATATATATATATATATATATAAGTCATGCTCAGAAATATGTCATGCCAAAAGCCTTGAAATAAAATGCAAGTGCTCAGGTAATGTCAAATCAATGTCATGTAATCTGTCAGCCGGAGTCACCTAACGTGACCTGTACGGCTGAATCTAGAGCTCAAATCTCCATCTCACTAACTATACCTGCACACGAGTGGGAACCACCTAAAGTGGTCTGTACGACAGGATTGGGTGTAATATAAGTACGCTCAAGTGCTACGATCACGTGAAGGCTGGGCGAATAATCGCGGGTCACCTACTAGTCGGAACCACCTAAAGTGGTCTGTACGACAGGACTGTGCACCTAACTTGGATCCAAGATGAGCGTGTGGTGCGGGAGGTGAACATCACGTGAAGGACTGTGCCCAACTCTGGGTGGGAGCACTAACACTGGAGGTGCAGGTTATGAGCTCTCTATGCATCTCAAATCACTACTGAACATAAACATAAACCATAAATTACCTAGCACTTACCTGTGCGTCCACAGGACCAACACACACACACACACACACATATATATATATGCAACTAATAATGCGTAAATAAATGGCAAACAATAAGCATGACATATAAACGAATAAACGTTTCATTTCACTTTCTGGGAAATGTATAAAGTATATAGGTATATATGGAAAACCAAAAGCCCACTCACTAGTATGTAGAAGGGTCCTAACCCCCTTGCCTCGAGTGACCGCGCTCGTCCTCGGGATAGGTCTCACCTATATGCGAAACAACTATAAAAACGTTAATTTTAAAGCACATAACCAACATCACGAAATAACTTCTCATACATTGCTCAAATGGGGTTAATGAATACACCAACGTGATTTACTCAACCTCAGGAACATCCCCATATTTTTAGAAAAATTTTCTGACGCCGTACGCGCCCCCACGCGCCGGCCATGCGCAAGCACGTGCCTGGCACACTGACGGCGTTAGTTAACGCCGTCAGGAATATTCCGTTAAATCTGACGGATTCCGTTAACGCCGTTAGGAATATTCCGTCCAAACTGACAGAATATTCCGTCATCTTCTCCGGCGAAGCTCCGGCGTCGTTGCCGACACTGGAAAATAGGGAAAACTTTAAAACCTTGTATCTTCTTCGTTTTTCAACCAAATTTCACAAAATTGGTACCAAAATGAAGCTTACAACAAGAGGAACAAATCTATACCACTTTGAAGCACTAAAATCCACGGAATCTCGACGGGAAAACACCACCAACTCCGGCCAAGCTTGTAACTCACGATCCCGACGTCCAAAACCTTCAAACGAACCACCTCGAGCCTCCTAAGGACCTCACCAAGCTTCCTACAAACTTGAAATTCCCAAAAACTCAAGAATTAACGTGTGCATGAACAGTGACCAAATCGGGGTATCCCGAGTTCGACGTGAAAATGAAGGTATCCTTACTTGAAATGGGTATGGTTGAACTCCTACGGACCTCACGAGCACAAATATGTAATTTGTTTCCTCGATCTGTGAAGGTTTGGATGGTTTTGATTGTCGTCCGTACAAAGAGAATAGGAATGGGAGAGAGAGAGGGCTCGGGACAGGGCAGGGAGAGAGAGTGAGTGAGTGTGGTGTGTGTATGGTCCAAAACCAACCAAGCAACACCCAAAAACAACCACACAACGAAACAACCATAATAAGGGCAAAATCATCATTTCACCCCTACGGTTCGAAAATCGGGAACGGGCTATCACAGTTTTGGAGAAAATGAGTAGCTATATATAGAGGTATGGCTGGCCCTATTTGGAGAAATAGGGAAGTGGTGATTTGAGTGTAATTGCAATCAATTAGGCAATTAATCAATTAATTGGGTAATTACTTTAGTCTAAAGTAGGAGGGGAAATCGCACTATTCATATGAATAGTGTTTTGATCGATATTTCAGTTTATTTACAAGATTGCCACTAAGTGAAGGTGACTGGGTTAGTTCGTTTTGGGCTGTGTTTGCTGGGCTTACCTCAATTGTTGATGAGATCGGCCCTTTGGGTGTTCAAATGATGGGAATGCCCATCTAGGGTTAAGATCGGACGGCCCGGATTAAAAGTTTGGAGGATACTTTTGTCATCTTAATTGTCGAAATCTTTCCCTCTTTTTCTCTCCCGACTCTGTCTGTAACCATCCATCCGCTATGACGTTTGAGCGCTTCGTAGGTTGGGGAGGAGGGCGACGACGAATCCGCTCTGAGTGAACTCAGCTTCCGCCGCAACCCACTCATCGTCTTCGTTTCACTTCAAAGATCCGAGCTTATCTACATGTCGGTAAAATACAAATTTCTTCCATAACTCTCGATCCAATCGTCGGTTGATGCATTAATTTCAATCGTCCTTTTTTTCCCCTTAATTCTTCTTCCTCTGCTTCGTTTTTGCTGCTGCTGCTGCTACTTCTTCTTCTTCTTGTTCTCCCTTATGGTTCCCGGCCCTCTCTTGCTTTATTTCTTTTGGTATTTTCTCTCTTTATTTCTTCTGATATTTTCTCTCTCTCTTCAAAATCCCACAACAGTCTTGAGTTGGAGGCTTTGGCTCTGTTGGGTTTTTTTTCCAATAGCGCAAAGGGCCGAAAGGTATTCCCTTTTTCATAATCTTCTCTGCCAATTTCTTTGGGGTTAAGTCATTTGATTTGGTAATAGTAATAAAGATACTAACGAATGGAAATTTCGATTTTCTTATGCTATTTGCAGTGGTGCTTTTTAGGGTTTAACTATTTGATTTTATAGATTCATTATAGACACAGTAAATAGTTACATTTTAAATTCATATTTCATAACTTGGTTGCTTGATTCTCATGTCGATTCGTTACAACAGATGTGAATTTTTTCTACTTAAAGCATGAAATTTTTGCTTTTGTTTTTATTGTTGTTGCCTTGATTGTGGTTATCTGACTGATTAATACTCCATGATATATTGAGCAATATTGTGCGGCTCAAAGAATTTCGTTTGTGTTTACGGGTATTTTTGTGCTCTGAATAATTCTAATCAAATTCCATTAAGGTCAGAATTTGTAGCATATAAGGGAAGGTTAGCAGGTACTTGCCAATTATCCAAAGCTGGGTATTAAGGTCTTTAAGCTTAATATCTTTTTGTATGTGTGGCATCTACTTGGAAAAGGTTTCAACTTTAATGTCTGTATGTGTTATTACTCTTCACTGATTGACAAGAACTAAGGTTAAAGAAAAGCATCCTATAAAGTTTAAACTGGAAGAGGGCAGGGTATAAATTACTGGTGAAATGAAACTAGAAATATAGTCTTATGATTTGTGTCTAAAAACATAATAAAGGATATTACTTCCATCGATGATAATAATAAGATTGTTATTTATGTGGTTATGAGTTTCAAGTCTCTTTTATTACACATTTTCTTTCTCACTCAGGGGTTCACCATGAACCACCTCTTTTTGCAGCTATTATACTTTGATTAGGAAGAGATTGGTGGATTTAGCCTTTGCCTACAGGTACCAAGACTTTTCATCTTTAATTTTGTTTGATTATGAATCATTAGCGTAGTTACGCACTACGATAAGCTCATTCCTATTACTGAACTATAGAATATATATACAGAGCTGGGTGGTAGATAGGATGAATTGAAGAGTGGAGTTGGGGGCGGCTAGGAAAATGGTATAGTGGGATTTCGAGAATAGTTCTGCGGCTTGGGGGATGAGGCAACTATGGTGGTTTTGGTGCCTAGGGGAATGAATATTATAGGTCTATATTTTTTTGATAGGCGTAAGAGGCTGCGGTATGGGAGATTGCTTTTCATATAAGGTCACCAATGATTGGTGGGTTTGATTTTTTGCTAATTTCTTTACTGTTATCCTAGTTTTTTGATAATTTTAAGGGCTCTGAATTGCTAATAGATTTACCCTTTTTTTTTTCCTTCAGAATTTTGGGTCGTTGGTGGAACAACTTGGTTGCTTGACAGTATAAGGTATATAATTTGCTATACTTTTGTTTTAGTTTCTTCAATTAGATGTAATGCCACCCATTTTAATCAAAATTTTCTCTTTTGTAGCGGGTTTCATTGTTGAAACTGATTCCACAATGTTTGAATAGGAGCTAAAGGTTGTTGGTTGAGATGTTAGTAAGCCTTTCTAATATCTGGTTTTAGGTTTTGAATTCTGCTCGAACAAAACTGAAGTTTATTTCATCTGCTTGATTCAATACAGTTATGCTTTAAACTACTCATGGGTGTATATTTTATGTTAGAAAATAATCTGACGATTATGCCTTCATGAAAGAAGAGGTGGTAAAAAAGAATTAGAGATAATGAAGACACTGAAACAAGCGAATCATATAGGCAGTTTGTAAATTCTTAAGACCATACCTCCAAACCGAACACAGCACCAAAATTCTTCTGTTCCTCAACTAGCTCTTCTTTTCTTCTTCTTCTCTCCCTCATCGACATCCTCAAATGAATGCTTCTTCGTTTATTAGAGTTGCAATAATCTTCCTATACATGTTGTAATACCCCCATGAGCTTGCCAAAGGTACTGACTGGGTGCTGATTTCAGGTTCACGTACAAATATGACTAACGGTTAAAGTTCCATAAGGAGGTGGAAGCAGAAGAAGAATTGGCGTCACCCTTCAGTTTTTCAACCAAAAGGAGGTAACCTTTATAAATGATTTATACAAGCTTCTCTGTTTTGTATCCCTGAAATTTGAGTTCTTTGACTAAAACTGTGAATAGTGATTGGTAAGTATTTCGCATTTTTTTTCTATGGGCCATTTGTGTTCTATTTGGGTTGTATTTTGAGTCATGTAATTTAAATTGCAAAAGGTAAATCCAGTATATGGGAAAGTTGAAGTTGAAACTACACTATGGAATGTTAAATATTTAGTCGAAATCTGAAGACCGAAAAATAAAATAACTAAGAAGCTAAACTGAGTAGAGTTCAAATTTTTAGCCTCAAATATCCTTAGGCGGACACAAAATTTTGACCCCAACATCCAGTTTAATTAATTCAATTTTGATAAGTGAGTTAAGAGCTTTTCTGTGACTCTATTACTGTGTTTGATAAATGAATGACAAATTGGAAATAGTTTCTTACTTATTTTTTTCTTAGGTTTGTACTAAATTGGATGTTGGTTTGGTTATTTCCGAACTTTTCACATGACTTTCATTACCCAATAGAGACTATGAAAAGCCCAACCTTAATTTTGTAAATTGATTTTGGTACCTGCAAATGAGAAAAAGGGTAAAGTTTCACATCCCTTTAGTGTTTGATCCTGAAATTAATTTTTCTGTGAGTCTTGGATCTCTGTGCATTTTGGGTAAATTTCAAGGACTTTCTCTTTTCGAATGCCTTTTTATTTTCTATTTTCGCCTTTGAGCTTCTGCTTTTTGGGCATTTTGGGTTGTATTTTCTATTTCTGAGTTGACTGGAAATATTGAGGGGGAGAGAGAGAGAGAGAGAGAGAGAGAGAGAGATTGCTCTTCAATAACTATGCTTCTATATTTCTTAGGGTCTGGAATTTGACTAATTAGAAATGACAGCTTGATTTGATTGGTGTTTTATTTTATTTTTTTTATCAATTTAAGGTACTATGAATTGGGACCCGACAATCTACCATATGCTGCCAAGTTCTATGACTTCTGTGGGGCTGAGGGTCTTAGAGGCATCCAGCTGCACTACCAGTTTCCATGTTTTGTATGATGACAATTGATCCATGTAATATCTCTCTTTTAAGTTTCATGATTTCATTCAGTCTTGCCCTTGCACTCTAACCTCTTTTATATCTTTTATAAAAGATAGTCTCATCTCTTTTATATATACATGAAGTTGATGAGTAATTGGGTTTTTTTTTTTTTGTTAAGGTCTGTGTTTATTTTCATTACTGTATTAATGTTTTCTGCTGTTGTTTATATAATTTTAAGAGGAGAGAGATTAATGGCATGAGGGTAAAAGAGACGGGAAGGAAAGGGAAAGATGAGGAATGCACGGGTTTGGCCTATTTTGCCCCGAGTTTTTTTTTTTTTAATTGGTTTGAGATTTTGTTTATGTTTGGCGTTCTTGTGCCCTAATTAATATTGTTTTGAATTCATATAGAATTTTGTTTATGTTTGGGGTTGTCATGTTCGAGTATTTAATTTGGTATTTGGTAGTTTACGTTACAGTTGTTGTCGATTTTCTTAAAGGATAAATCCAGACGATAATGCCTTCTCTGATATATGTGCAAATGTTAACATTTGTAGATTTTCAGTTTTTAAACAATAAGATAATGTAACCGTTCAAACTCAAGAGTGCTTTGTCATTAAGGTAAATGATTTTCGTTTTTTGCTTTGTGCCTTTTGTGATTAAGAAAGTTTAGTCATTTGTTTATTCACATATTAATTAATTGGTGAGAGGATGAAATATTTCACTGCTGGTTACTAAGAAACTAATAGAATTTGACAGAAGAGTTTTCGTTTCTTTTTCTTTGCTTGCATTAATTTTGTATTGTTTTTTTTTTTAGAATTCTTTGTGCATATTTTTGGGGATTTTTATTTGGTTAGAGAAAGGGGAAGAATATAGGGAGAGGAGAATTATATCCTTCAATAGAAATGCTGCATTCGTATTTATGTAATTGGTTCCAGGGTTGAAAAAATAGTTAAGTTATTATATGGAAAAGTTAGAATATAATTGCTATATATGGAAGAGTTGGAATATAATTACCAGGACAAAATGTTAAGCCTGCTCTCTTTCAACCTTAAATACATTCTGTTTTCTATTTGACAATTGTTGATTTATTATAATTTTTATGCTTTGCCTGCATGTTGATGCAACCGATATTCATGGGCAATTTCACGACCTTCCAGAGCTTTTTCGAATTGGAGGGAAGGTATCAGATCTTAAATACCAAATCTGCAGGTGAATTGGCCCTTGCCATTACCTGGAAACGACTCCCCTCACTCACAAAAGATAAATTCAGGTATTGCATGTTGGATTTCAGTTCATTTTAAGGTTAATCAAAGGTAATCCTAACATTGCATTTTTCCGGTGAGATTCAGAAATTCGACGGGTAATTTTTAGTTAAACGGCAAGCAAATGTCGTCCTAAGTGTCGTCATCCTTCTTGGTACAAGGCCATAGTGCAACCACACACCACCCTTCTGCTCCTACTGGTGAGGTAACATAACTATTTAATATGAGGGAATTTGTGATGTGGTTATTAATCTGCTTTTCGATTTATTTACTATTAAAATGTGTATGTTGCTTAGATTTATGTTGGTTTCGATACGAAAACTAATTTGTTCTGGTAAGTAGTAATGGCCTATTAAATTGGGAACACATTTTTGTCAAATGAAACTATGCTTGCACAAATTTTGTCAATAAAACTTTGATTTAGATATCTATATTTGTTGTTTTATTCTATTGACAATTCGTTGTTTGATTGGTTTTGTTGCTTTCCTCCACTTTTTAACTCATATTCGTTAATCTACCTATTTTATTTGGGTGATAAGTTAACTCTTTTAATCTTAAGCTAAAAGAAGATATAGGGTGTGGTTTTGTTAATGGTGGTGGATGATTTGGATGAAAGTATGTATCTTGGGGATTTTTTTACTTGCAGTTGTTTAGGCCAACACTGAAGAAGTTTTGTGGAATGAGATTCTTATCAGATTCTTATACCAAATTGTTTCTCTGTTTATGGCAGGTAATAAACGTGGACCAACCACTAGCTGATAAAATGTCATTGTATATATGCTTTGTCGATTTCTGCTACGATAATGAGGGAATAGAGAGGATTGAGGCCAGTCGATCTGAGGTTTCTACTATATCTCTTTCTTTTTCTCTTTCTGTGAATTTCTTGAAATTGACGACGCATGTTCTGATTCTTGCTGTGTTTGGGAGCGGTGAAAGCTCTAGATTAGCTTTGATCACTTGAATTTTTTCTTATTTAGTTCAGCACAGTTGGACTACATAATCCTACCATTAGGCTATTTCTAGGGATGTTTATGTTTACTTTTGTTAGTTTGTTGACAGTTTGGTATGTCTATCATATTGATGGAACTAAATTGTGAGTTAATTATGGTTTAGGTTGTTCAATTTTGAATTCGGAATTCCCTTGGAAACTGTCACAAGCGATGTGTCTGTTATGGCTACAGGAATCAAAAGCGAGTGAAAGGTAAAGCTTCTCTCCAAACATTCATCACCAGCAATTCCAACCAGAGCCAGGTATATCTCTCCTCTTGCTTTCTCTCTACGATGTTCTATCCCAATTTCTCTCAGACAGTAAGGGTTTTGGTTTGCTTTCTTGGATTAGATTTGTATATATTCCATTGCATCTCAGTTTTCTTTGATTTAATAGCATAATCTGGCTCTTGGTATTCTAACTTTGCTTTCTTTGCATCAAAATTGTATCTGGCTCTTGGTTTTCTTGATCTAATTTTTTATTTATTTCAATAATTAGATAAATTAAGGAAAAAAATTCTATTAGTATGAGTATTCGATTCTGATATATCATTTTCCTCCATTTGACGTGATTTTGGATTATTAGGACTAATGCAAGGATATATTAGACTTTTAGTGTTTTCAGGCATTCGCGTGTTTGCTTATTATAGATGATGTATTTTTGTAGTGCATTAATATTTGTTTTAAAAAAATTAATTAGTTTTTCCTCCCTGGTGTTTGCTAAAGGTGCTTCTCGAGACGGTGTTGGAACGTGCAGGTGATAAGGATTCAGGGGATGAGGAGGAAATGGCAAAGGAGGAGGACCAAAACGCGTTCTCTGTTAGGATAATTGGTGCACTGAATGCCATAAAGTCTGCACTCACCACTCATTAATTATATGGTTTGTTTTTGATAAATTGTTGAATATATTGTTAGTTTAGTTATTGATTGTATTGAGTGTGGTTTATGCTTTTGGTATTAAGAATTTTTTTCATATCCCTGAACTCCTTTTCAGGTAGAGAAACGTGAGTTCTTCTAAGGTGTTTAAGTGGTGTCGGTCAGAGAGTATTTTGTTCGAATATCTGTCCGAACAAAAAATTTCTTTGGAATGAAATAAATGAAACAACTTTTGAGACTCCCACATTTGAGATTTGTATTGGTTATGAAAGTATAAGACCAAAAGTTACATTTTCATTCACATTTACATTTTCTAGAAACTAACCCTCAAACCCAATCATATTCGCTACTCAGCTTTTCAAGTACTTGCAATTTATTCTTAATCATTCTAAATTATTCTTAATCATTTACAACTTGCAGAATTAGTTAAATGTATCAAATGACTAGCATGTGAATTTGTGTGTGTGGCTAAAAATAATCTTATCCTTAAGGATTATTGATTGGGCAAATTTGCTTGAGTAAAATTTAGGGTTATTGATTGGGCTAATTTGGTTGATTAGTTGATCCGAATTGGATGGGTTTGAGGGTTAGTTTCTAGGAATGTTCCATTGGTGTTCTTTTTCTTCTACACAGTTACCAAAATCTCAAGTCCCCATTTGATCCTCGAGTACGACACAATCATATTTGCTATAATACAATCATATTCTTGAGGTTTGGATTTTTTACTCATGTTTATGCCCAATCATATTTGCTCATGTTTTCGCTGTTAGAAAATACATGCATGTTCTCTAAACTAAAATGCACTTCTCAGACTTCTGTTTCTTATGGAAACAGGCGCCCTACGTGTTTTGGGCTTTGCACGTTTGTGCTTGAAAACTTAGATGCTAGCCTACAGGATATATATTTTGCCACCTTGACTGCAAGGGCAAGATTTGTGTGAAATGGATGTTGCTTCTGTTTCTTCTATTTATTAGGGAAACAGAATGTTCAGTTTCGTCCTATTAATTGTACAATGTCTTTTCATGTCAGCTAAGTTGAATGTATATAAAAACGAAGCTACATATCTTACCGATCCCATTCACTCACCTATCCCTCTGTTCATTCATGATTATGTTTATTTATTCAAGTAAAATGTGTCTTATTCATGCAATTAAAGGTGATACATATTTTCTAGTTAATCCTAATTTGAAAAGAATAATTAGGGGCATATTTTCTAGTTAATCCTAATTTGAAAAGAATAATTAGGGGCATATTTTCTAGTTAATCCTAATTTGAAAAGAATAATTAGGGGTTACCTTGTGAGGAGGATTTGATGAGGATTGATGAAATAGGTTTTGAATAAATACCCTTTTGATCACCTTCGACCTTGATTGAGCCATTATTATTCGTTGCATGCACGCGGAAATCCTAGTGTGCCTCAAGGGTAATCTTATCTTTTTCATCCAAAAGTTCACATGTTGCCTCCATATTTTTCTTGATTATTTTTTGCTCTGCAGGTACGAATTCGCATTTGGCGAAAATCAAACTTAATACCTCTCACTTACAGATAAAGAAAAATATCATCAGATCATAGTAATAAATGGCAACACACTTGTCTTGATTTAACACCATCATGGGATTTTTCTTAATAAACTCTAAAGGGGTCAGCTCTAAGACACTTGCCTTGATTTAACACCCGAGTCGTGAGATATCTTCGTGCCACCAAAATTATGCCTTGTTTCGTGCTTTGTGTACAGTGACTTGCTCAAGAGGAGGATGTGATTTATTATCCAAAGAAGAATGGATGTGATTTATTATCCAAAGAAGAATATTCAGAAACAATAATACTGTATCATGTTCCAACTGCATGACAATGACTTTAATGAATAGTCGGATCATTCATGTTCTTGTGGAAGTATACGGTTGCCTCACACTTTCTTCATGATTGTCGGATGATTCATGTTCTTGTGACATGGTTGCCTCACACTCCGTTCATCATTGGTTTCATTATTCAACTTTTCTCGAAAGTATTATGGTTAGATCGCGCATGTCATTTAAAAGAGAAAGTAACTCATGTTTTTTAACCAATGTTTTGTATCGCATTTTACCTTTACTGTCAAATCGGTTAAGAATTCGTTTAAATTGTTGGCACGGCACAAAGTACTTGATATGGGTTTGCCATTTGTGTTAATAGATTCTGACTTCCACCGTCACAACGTTATATGGTGTTACTAATCAATGATGTCATAATATAAGTAAATGAAACAATGTGATAATTCATGAAGCTAAGATATGACATTAATAAATAGATACATATAGTATAATTTATAAGGAATTTTAACGAAAAGCTCCTGGTACTGTTCACTTTAACGAAAAATCATATTTTTACACTAAAAATCAATCATGATACTATTTATTTTACTCTTTATTTTGTTCTTATAGTTAAAACTCAAAATTATCAGTCATTTTTCATTAATTTTCTTTAATTTATAATGTGTGCAGATTAACAGAATCACAATCAACCTGAGAAGTTATTTGTTTGCACGGCCCAACAAGGTTACGAGCCCAGGAACCCGGAATGGAATGGACCGTGCCACACTTTGAGGGGGATTTGGCGCGCAGCAGATAAGAATACAGTTGCCAAAACACGTGCGAAATTTGGCGAATGCCAAAAGGTAGTTGGCTTTATTTTACAAAACAACTTAATAGATGACGACGGTGATTCCGTCAATGTCAACAGCAGTCAGCTAATACTTACAGAAATACTTGCCGATATACTTTCTTCTTCCCCAATTGAAAAGCCCGTCTCTTTCCAAAACCCTGCGAAGTTTCTCCGACCTCGTGGCTCAAAGGTCCAAACCCATCACGATCTCCCCATACCCTTGCTGGGTTTTCTCTTTCAGCTCTCTGAGTTACCAATTTCCTGTCAAAGTTGAGATTTTTACTTTTTTTTTTCTACTATTTTTTCTTTTTATTTTTAATTTAATTCATCTTCCTTATGGACTAAGTATTGTGTGCGTCATTGACTTGTACCTAGTTGGATTCATTCATTACTTGGAGAATTCTAGTGGTGCAGGAAATGATTATCTCCGTCACAATTTCTAGAGAATCTTTTGAATTATTAATTTTTTTACTTCCAAGGGTTCTGTAATGATGATGTTGCAGCTTTTTCTCTTTTAATATTTTCCCAACCGGGTAGCTTTTGGTTTGGTGAATTCTTTGCACCCAACTCAGCAAAATATTCTCAGATGATTTGGTTTGGTAAATTCGTTGTACCCAAATCAGCAGACTTTATGATTCTTCAACAATTTTGTGAAATCCCAAAATTTTGATTACTTTGAAGGGGGATGTCTTTTGCTTGCCAAGAAGTTCAGCCATGGACCCTTGCTGGTCTTATACGAGCTTTTCTCGACCTGGGTTTGGCGTATTTCCTGCTGTGTGTGTCTGCTTTCATGTTTTTCGCTTCGAAGTGGTTGAGGATTTTTTGGGTTTATTTGCCCTGTCCTTGTAATGGGGTTTTCGGGTATCGAAACCGTGATCTTTGCTTGCATAAGTTGCTTATTGACCGGCCTGTTGGGACGATCCACGATGTTCACAAGCTGGTGAAGAGCAGGTTCCCTTTTGATGTTATTTGGTCTCCGGATCAAAGATGCAACTTGAATAGGAAACTGATCAGAGATGTGAATTGTGAGAATGGAGTCCATGAGTTGGAAGGTGAAGCGGATTCTAGTCCGTTTTCGAGTCCCAGATTGCAAAACCTGGTTGATAGGGAAAGTGGGTATGATGCTAAGGGGAAGAGGGTAATGACTCTCAAGAAAAGGGCTGGAATTAGGCGTTCTAGGAGAGCGGCTCCTGAATACGGAAGGCTTTCTTCTTACTATCCAAGTGATAGTTCAAGGTTGGTTGCTCGCATATTCCCCTTTCCTTGCGATGACAGAGATACAAGAGAGATGTCGGGTGAAAGCTCAATTGCCATAGCTGGTAGAGAAGGTGAGTGAGGAATATCTAAACTTGTTTGGTTGTTTTCAGTACTTAATTTCATGTTTTTGGTATTAGAGGAACTTGTTTTCTTTAATGTGTGGATTTATATATCTATTAGAATGTAGTGTGAATCAAATTTATCGCAATTGTAGTTTCGAAAATCTTTTAAAACTAGAATTGGTTGCATATGAACTTGTTGTTTTACTGTATTGGTAATGATGTTTGCTCACTTTTGCGGATTTCTTTCATTTTAGATTATGTGAAAGTATCAACTGGAGATGATGTGGCTGAAAGTATGTGCCAAAGTTCTGAATTGAGTGGATTATTTGATGCGAGTAAGGACGTGGATGTTAGTAACACACAAGAAAAGGATCCCGTTGTTGGAAATGAAACTGATAAACTCAGGGTGTTGGAAGAAGCACTGGAAAAAGAGAAAGCTGCTTGTGCTACTCTTTATCTAGAGCTAGAGAAAGAGCGAGCTGCTGCTGCAAGTGCTGCTGATGAAGCGATGGCCATGATAGCCCGTCTGCAAAAGGATAAAGCATCAATAGAAATGGAAGTGAGGCAGTACCAAAGGATGATCGAAGAAAAATTTGTTTATGATGAAGAGGAGATGGATGCTCTGAAAGAGATTCTTCTTAGGAGGGAGATGGAGAACCATTTTTTGGAGAAGGAAGTTGAATCGTATAGGCAGATGAGCATCTTAGGAAATGAACGGTCTGATGCTGCTTTGAGTGATATGTTGTGTGAACCGGGAAAAACGCCTTCACCTTCACTTGATCCAAATACAGATGCACAACTGATGCTAAAGCAGACTGCTGATAGTAAATCCAACTGTACGGCAATCGAAAATATTGCAAATAGTACTTCTCAGTATGAGGCTTCATTTGTTGAAAAACAAATCCATCCTAATGAACATGATTCACTTGAGAAATGTGTACTTTCAGAAAGGGGAGAAAAAGTACACATGGATAATGTAATGTGCCAAGAAATGACTACTGAAGCAGCCCAAGCTCATATTGGTACCGAGGAAAACTTACATTGTGATGAAGAAGTGCCACAGAGTGATGGGGATCTTCAGAGGAATTTGCATGGTTCAATGCTTGATATTGAGCCAGCTGTTTATGATGTTCATGTCGTTGATGGTAAAACTGAACTTTGGAAAGAAGAAGGTAGATCATCACTTTATACTGCATTGGATGGATCCCAAGATTTCTCTCATACATTTGGCGCTGCGGGGGTCAGTTGCAGTGAGTTATTACAAGGTTTTCCAAGTACAAGCCAGGTGGATACTGAACCATTCATTCCAAGTTCTTTGGATATGCATTGTGGGTTACCAATGTTGGATAGCTCCCGATGCAAAACCTTGGTGATAGACTCAATGAAGAACTCATTGTCCACAGTAAATAGTGAAAGGTCGAAGATTGACACTGAGGTTGAATTGCTAATGGAAAAGCTACAGATTCTAGAAGAGAGAAAAGAGAAGTTGACTTCCTCTTCTGAACATGGGGAGAGGCAAAAAACCCCATCAAAATGTTTGGAGGAGATCGGAACCCACTCTGCAAGATTCAGCGGATAAGAGATCCTGCGTGCCAGGCTTCTTTACCTCCTTTGTCTTCTAAGGTGAATCCTTGTACTTCCTAATTGCATTTTTACATTGTTACAACTTCTTATTGCATATTTTTGTGAAAATCATCCATGTCTTGTGCTGCAAAGATCATTATTTGTACTGTAACTTTGATTTCTTCATCGCGGAAGCAACATGGTTTGCTTCTATTCTACCCTTATTAACATATACAAAGATAGAATCACCACCTGTCAAAAATTGAAAGATGCAACGATGCAGTGGAGTCATTAGACCTGAGACAAAACCAATGAATGCTTACCACTTTATTGTGGGGAGGAGGGATTTTAATTATAACACTAACACTCACAAGCGCAAACGAGAACTCACAGAGAAACATGAAAGAAGGGAAGTACAGAAAGGACCATGTTATAGGCTTATATAACGATAATGCTTTCATTTCCATTGCTATGTTCTCCGAATGACAACGTAATGTTCTCACTTTCAGGTGAGTTCGAAAAAAAGAAGCTGCCAAAGTACGTCCTCGGAGGCACTCGAAGCTACAAGTTCCTAAAGCATGTAAGATTGTACGCTAATTCCCGGATTAATAACGGAATGTTGATGCTTCAAGTCCTTTTATATTTGATCTATGGTCGGAAGGAATCTGTCAGTGAGTTGTATATTCCCACTATACTCGTTAGTTAGATTGTAGCTGTCAGTTGCCTGCTCTAGATAACTTCTGTGTTTTGTGTATTAAATTTTGAATTTAGAAAACAAAACAAAAAGGGTTCACAACCATGTTCCTCCAGTGATCTGTCCCACCTTTTTCCTTTGGCAAATGATGGAGAAAACAAAATATCCCCCAAATCTTAGCCCATGGTCCAAAGGCTTATGGGCTTGAAGGTTGCAGATGGATGCAACGATTGTACCTTTAGTTTCTCATGTTCTTCTCATTTTTCTCATTTCATTTTCATCTTAATTTTCGATTTCGCTAAAGTTTCCTACTAACGGTGTATCTTTCTTTATTCGGAGAAATTTTCGGAGGCTTGTAACTCAAGTGGTAGAAAATACTTAATCCACGCTCATGCTCAGAGTTCGAGTCTCGTCTTTCTCAATAGTTGGACCCGTGATAAATCGAAGTATTTGTAAAGAAACGAATGTAGACAAAGTTTGACAATCCAAATGGACAACTCCTTCTGAGTCTCATATGGGTTGCCACCCTTGATTCCTTGACTTGACTCAAACTAGGTTAAAACAAAATGAATCAGAATCTTCGGAGCAATGATCCTGTCAAAGAACTTGCTTTTTTCGCCGGCAACTTGGGTTTCAATGAGAGTATTTTTCATAACAAAAAATTGGGGAGAGGGTAAACAAACAAGTCTTGGGTGCAGCAACAGAATTCTTAGCCACTTAAGCTACATGTTCATTGGAGTTTCGAGATATTAGGTATAGATAATTGGAGCAATAGTTCATGAACTTCAGTATGAACTATGGTCTTTAAACTAAAACTCTTGAGTATTAGTCTTTGAACTTGTTACATTATGGAGCAACAGTCATTTTGAATAATTCTATTAGAACTTTCACTCAGTTTTCTACTCTTTAAATCCCTTATCTTGAGTGAAATTTTCAACGGTGTTAAAATTAGTCTAAAAGACTATTGTTTCATATTATGATAAGTTTAAGGATCATAATTCTAATTGACCAAATTTTAGGAATTCTTTGTTCTAATTTTCTCTTAACAAGGAGAAAGATGAAATATAAAAAATATGACAATTGTGATACGACCTAATTTGGTATCCAAACAAAAGATTTATAAATTAGAAAATTTTGGCACCCTTTGGTGTCGCATGCACGGCCTCCTTTGGTTTCCACCCATGAAACTAGCGTGGCATTGTACTCCTTGTCTCCATGTACCATGTGACATCAACCTTATTAGGTCATTTAATTTTTTTATGCGTTAGGTATTTTTCAAGATATAATAATTTGCTTCCAGAACTCTTTGCGGCCTTTTTCATTTATTGACATCTAACCATTTATTTAATCTTCTTAATAAAACAAATCAAAAACTAAAGATAAGTTAAATCAAAAGAATACGTATAACTTAAATAGATAGGTCACAAAGAAACCATAAAAAATTTCGAGTGCAGATGATTTAAACCCACGTGACCAATGTTAAACTAGTAAAAAAAAAGAGTTTCTTTTGTTAAAAAAAGAAAGAGAGTTTCTAGAATTTCAAAAGTGGAAAGGCTACGCATATGATACTTTCTTTATTAACCCGACAAACGAAAGCTAACTTTTTTTAATTCAAAAGGTGCAATCTTTGTATTCTTAGTAGATGTTGGATTATAAGATGATGAGTGATAAAATTGATAATTCCACAAATCATCAAGTACGTGTATCACAATCACTCTAATGAGTTGAAATTGGGAACGCTTGGTTGAGATTATCATCCTTAATGCTTGTGAATTAGTAATAGTGGTATATGGAAAAAAGCTCATCTTGCCGTGACTTTTTCCTTAATTCTCAAAATTTCTATCTCTCCATCTCTGCAGGGGCAGAAAACTCATCGATGTCTTTGTTGTGGTAGTATACGGAAAACCTAAAAGAAGAAGAGTAAACTTAATATAAGTCTAATTTTGTGAGTCATTATTGGGTTTAGTTCACATTGTTGGGTTACGCCCATTCATTCATTATCCACATTAGCTTTTTTTAATTGCAATAAATGCCGTCCCTTATTTATAGGTTTATCTTTTACACAATTTTAGAATTAAATATTGTTTCTCAATTTTTTATTTCTACCTCCATCATAAGTTAATCGTGTTAACTAATCTATGTTCTTGGGACTATATATATCAACCTATATGGTATCGATTTATAAGTGTATGGAAGATGAAATATCTTTGAACTATTTTCATGGATGATAGGTAGATTAATTTGTATTTATTTTTCATAGATACCTCTGTCACAGGTTAAATGTATGGCATGTAAATTTTCTTTTAATTATTTCCATGAAAGTGGTTAGATTTTCATATTAAAATATTTAAATTAAAACTTTGAGTAAAGATGCATAAATCAAGAAATTAAATTTAATTATTAAAGTTGAAAAAAAAAAAAAAAAAAACTGGACCAATTCCAACAACAATTAAATTTTTTGCAAATTTAGTTTAAAAAATTTAGTTTCCCTAACATTATTCAACAAATAATATTTCCTCAATCATGACCGCTCATAGCCCGTATTATCGAGTAGTTTGAATTATTGTAGAAAAATTACATTATTAAACAAAAAGGCGAATAAAATTGAACAAAGATGCAAATTATCGTGAAAGTGAAGTTATAAAATATTAAAAAAAAAATGTAACTGAAATTGTAATGACGTAAAAGTACAAGTAAGCATGCACAAATATTCCATGAAAACAGAATCAAATTTGCATAAAGGGAACTTTATTACGCAATTGACCGAACAAAAAAGTTGAGAGTTGAGCGTTGAGAGGGTGGTGTGCGTTGCAGGTAGGCAGGCACTGGAGGCCGACCTTGCCTTTGTTCCCGCCCCAACCCCCAAAGCGTCGCATCTGATTCTCTCGAATCAGCATCCAATTTTGAAGAAACTGAGATCACCGACGCCTCTCCACGTGTCACATATCACTTGGACGATGACGTGGCTCCCACACAAATACTTCACGCCGACGCCGAAACTCCGCCTCCTCATGCGTAGCGTAAACTCTACAGCATCTAATCACACCCGCATACTCCGTCTCCCGTTAACAAACGGCGCCAACAAACAATAAATTAAAAAGGGTAGATTCAAGTAAATAAAGGTTTCTTTATGGCCAAATATAAAATAAATTTTAAACAATGTTTTTAGTTTTTTAGTTTTTTTTTTTTTTTTTTTTTTTTTTTTTTTTTTTTTTTTGGTTAGTACATCAATATTTTTACACTCGGGGAAGGGAGAGTTCGGCTAAGCCAAACAATAGGCAACCTAATTTGATATCGATTCGTCATCCACAAGATTCGAACCTAAGACCTCTCACTTCCAAGTAAAGATGAATACCACGAGACCGTAATATTAAGTTTTTTTTTTTATTGAATAAGATACTTTAAACTTTTTCTGTCATGTGATAAATTTGTTATATTAAATGTTAGATTAGAGAGCATATGAGGTTCAAACCCGCACCTAGTGCAAGAGCAACACTCCTCTCCACCACTTTGATAGTAAAATAGTGCATAAGACCGTCTCCAAATGAGATATTAAAGTTTAAACACAAAATTTAAATTTGAAAGCTTATGTGACACATTGATATTTTTATAAATTTTGTCCTCCAACCAATATTTCAAATTTAAACTATTATTTATTATGTTATTTACTTTTTATAGTTGTAATTAGTATTTGAAAAAAAAAAAGATAAGTATAAAAATATGAAAAGCATTTATTAATTACTAAAAATATATTTGAAGCTGCTGTCAAATTGACAGCAACTTCCTCTGCTGCCTTTCCATGCCATGCCACATAGGAATTGGCATTTCGGTTGGAAAACACTAATGATGTCTTTTATTACCGTTATTGCTGATGTGAACTTTTTGACATCTCCTTTGGAGATGCTTTAAGATTGTAAAGTCTATCTAAAATCAAACATGAATATCATGAACTAAAGTTACATTTTAATTAAAAAATACGCTGCTCGATTAACATCAAGGCATAAAACCAAAACAAGGAAGTCTTACAAATATCATTGCAACTAACTTCCAAGAGAGAAGACATCAAGTTAAGTTATGAAGGCTGATGATGTGGATCTCAATAAAAAATCTTTTTGGAAGAAAATCACTTGGAACAAAACTTCATGATAAGAAAAAAAGAGCGCCACGCAATTTTTATGTTCAACATGAACCAACCTTAACATTGCCTTTCACCACCGCTATCACCTCCATAACAGTGGCACTATTAACGAAATCCTCAATGTCAATTCCAAATCACAGCAAATTATTAAGAGACCTTGAACATTAATCCGAACTTCAAAATCCAAGACATCTTGAATAAAGTCTATAAAATCTCTGGAAAAGAAGCAACACCAAAGAAAGAAACTAAGTAAATAGAAAGGAAATTGCTCTAAACAAGTACTAGTTGATACTCAATCATCAAAAGAATGTAAAACAACAAATGAACTAATGATCCTAAAAAGTTTTTAGCTAAAATGATCTCTGAGATTTGCATAACTTCTCTTTTTGGTTTTTGAGTTTGTCCATCATCAATCATTTTAATCATTCCATAAAAAATCTCCATTAAATAAGGATAAAATAGAAAAAAATACCCTCAGTTTTTAAAAATTATTTTGGTCTATTTTTGATTAAGCTGAGAGTATTTCTATCATTTTGGTCATTGTTTTAAAGAATATTTCACGAAATGACTAAAATGATTGATAGTGGTCAAACTCATGGACTATGTCAATTGATTTTAAATTTTAAGGACCAAAATGAAGAATGCCAATCTCAAAGACGATATTGGCTAAAAAGGCAAAACAAATGCAAATGAACAATCAAAGAAAAATGATACAACCCAACCAAAATAATCCTAAAAGATTTTAGTACCCTAACACTTCAAACAAACAAAGACCAACTTATTTGGGAAAACATTTCCAGAAATAAAATATTAACTGTTTTGCAAAAATCAATATTGAATTTGTGAAGGCAGAAATTAATAAAACGTGCCCCAAGACAGAAAAAAGTTCTTCTCCAACAGTTAAAAGTTGAAAAAATTTCCACTTAATACTAGTGTGCTACGGTCTAGTAATATTTCTCTTTATTTGTAAGTGGTTTTAGATTCAATTCTTGCCAAAGGTGAATTTGAACCACATTATTATTAGCTCATTGTAAGGCTAAGCTCATTCCCCTCATCTTTAGTGTAAATAATATCGTTTGCTTAAAAAAAAAAGTTGGAAAAATTAAACAATTTTAAATTGTTGGAATTCGAAAAAAAAAAAAAAAAAAAAGTTCTTCTTCGACCCTTACAGTTTTGTTAAATTATTTGGAGCAATTTAAGAGTTACCACTTAATTGCAGACATGAATTTATTTATGTTAAATTAAATATCTCTTGTATAAAAAGAGAACAAAACTTAATTATGTCGTTTTTATTGGGATAATTAGCTCATAAATGATATATGTGACACTTCAGTAAATTTCTTTTTTAAAATTTAACACTGCCACGCCAACGCATATATGCTTCTTTCCGTGCTGGTTTTATTAAAAAGGTGACAAAATTAAATTATTCTTAAATTGACAATCTACAAAATTAAAAATTTTGAGTTGAGACTACATGTACCAAAGTGGAATTTTACGAAAATACCGAAATCGTATTTTGGCAATTATTAAAATCGTACTTACCTTAACAAATTACTAAAATTGCAACATGAGTCTAGATTAGAGTAATGTGTTCTCACCTATTCATTCAAGTTTAAATTCTTTTTCATGCAATTTAGTTAAATTTAGTGTAAACTATACTATCGTATGTAAAAAAAATATTACCAAAATTATAAGTCTTTATTACTTAGTCATAGTACTAAGTGACGAAAAAAAATTGAAAATTGTATTAAAGAAATAACTGTGAATTGAAAGGAAAAAAAAATGTAAAAACTGAAAAGAAGCAGATGACTGCACAGTATATTGATATTCATCTTTACTTATAAATTATTCATCTTGACTTGAAAATGAGAGTTCTTAAGTTTAATTATAACTAAAGGTGAATTTGAACCATATTATTGAAATCATATTTTGAGGTTAAGTTCACTTATGTTTGTCAAAAAAAATAAAAAAAAAAAACAGATGACGGAGTTAAACGGCCCGGTGTACGCTACGTCTTGTTCAACTAACGCTATTGACAACGACATGCCTCTCTCTCTTCCTCTGCGCTTCCGCTACGTTCCTTCTGTTGTCTCAGCTCTCTTTCTCTCGCTCTCTCTCCTCTGCCTCTTTGTCTTCAGACTCACAGTTCGCTGCTTAGAGAGAGAAACAATTAAGAAAAAAAAATGCCATCTTAATCCGAAAGCAACCTCCATTTCGCTTTCTCTCCCTCTCTCTTTCATCACCTGTTATTTCACAGAGAGAGAAGCAGCATAAACAATTCAATTCAATTCAATTCAATTCTTTCCGAAATTCTCCTCCACGCGCGCGCTCGGTTCCCGCGAATGCGCTTCGCCTGCAGTTTGCCGTTCCGCTTCCGATTCAATCACCTGATCAGCTTATGGTACGAATGCAAACTTGAAATTTTGACATTTTTTCGCGGCTTTGAATTTTCGTTTCTGGATTCTGTTTTTCGATCCGTTTCCCGGTTTTATCGGAGATTTTGCTAAAATCTTGGTAGATTTAGTCGTTTTCTTGACCTATTGAGTTTTTTTTTTTTTTAAGAAATTTCGGATTTTATTTGCAAATTTGATTTTCTCTGTTTTGCTGTTCTTATTCGATGCAGAATGTAATCCGAGCTCCAGCTGTTATCTGATTCGATTAGCAGCAATGCCAGGTACATTATTCCAATTGCTCAATGAAATTCTCTACAAAAATCGGATCTTAATTTTATTTTTGATCCAAAATTTCCATTTTTCTGCATTTTGATATGTAATTTTAGGAGAAGTAGTTTCGTTGCAAGAAGACGAAAAGTCCAGAACTTTTGATTTCGAAACCTCCGAGGCCGAGAGGCGGAGGCGTCGGAGCAGATCTCTTAAGAAAAGAACTTCAAATGCTTCCTTGAGATTGACAAACACTCTTCGAAAGCGCGGCAAGCGTGTGGCCAATTGCCGCTACGCGTTGATTTCAATCGAAGATGCTCGCGATGCTGAGGAGGAAGAAGCTGTGATTACGCTTCGCGAGGCATTGGTTGCTAAAGATATGCTTCCGGCTCAATTTGATGATTATCATACAATGCTGAGGTGATAGACTCGTTGCAATGATAGTGTATATTTTTTATTGTCCCTTTAGCTTTTTTGGATTCGATTACTAACAGCTAGGCTTTGTTTATGCAGATTTATGAAGGCGAGGAAGTTCGACATTGATAAATCTCTTCAAATGTGGGCCGAAATGCTCAACTGGAGGAGAGAGTTTGGAGTAGAATCTATTGTGAAGGTATAATGTTATTAAAAGTACTTCGAAGGACAACTGATACATGAATAATGCCAGTATATCTTTTACTATTCCATTTTCATTGATAAAGAATGAAACTTTTGTCAGTAATATGTACAGATTACAGAATATCAAACAAGAGGAACTTTTTAATGCCTGTTTTGTCAGACATTTCATTTCATTCTCAGGATTCTAATAGAGGTGTTACAATGATAAATTTATAGGATTTCGTGTACGGTGAATATGAAGAGGTTCAGCGTTTTTATCCTCATGCTTATCATGGGGTAGACAAGGCAGGACGGCCTGTTTATATTGAAAGACTTGGAAAAGTTGAACCTGGCAAGCTAATGAATGTCACCACAGTGGAACGGTTTCTAAAGTATCATGTCCAGGGTTTTGAGAAGGCTTTTGCTGAGAAATTCCCGGCATGTTCTATTGTGGCCAAAAGGCATATAGATTCGACGACTGCTATAATTGATGTCCAGGGGATGGTAACTTCCTAACTCAAAAATGGATTTATTCAGTTCTATGCATCATGTGTATTTTTAGCAATAATTATACTTTTTCCTGTTTTTTATTATCATTATTATCATGCAGAACTGGATGAGCTTTGGCAAGGTTGCGCATGACCTTGTGACGCGCATTCAGAAAATGGATGGCGATAACTATCCTGAGGTGGATTTAATATTATCCAAAACCAACTTATAATATTTAATGAAATGGTTCTTATTTGTTTCTGATACTAGCTCATTCTCCAGACGTTAAATCAAATGTTTGTGGTAAATGCTGGTAACGGATTCAAGCTACTTTGGAACACAGCAAAAGGGTTTCTTGACCCAAGGACTACTGGAAAGATACATGTATGTGGATATTTTTCATTTGTTACTTTCATTTTGAAGGTCCTATGGACTACTAATAAGTTCTTCTGCAGGTCTTAGGCAACAGATTTCAAAACAAGCTTTTGGAAATCATAGACTCAAGGTTGGGACTTCTTACCATTTGATAAATTAATTCGATTTGGAACTTTTTTGGTTTGTGTTTCGAAACTTATTTCAGCAACTTTTTCTTTAAACAGTCAACTTCCGGATTTCCTTGGGGGAACTTGCTCGTGTCCAAATGAAGGCGGGTGCCTTAGGTCTGGGAAGGGACCCTGGAATGATCCAGAAATAATGAAAGTACGGTTCACGTGGATTTAACAGTTTTGAATTAATAGGCCGAATATTAGGTGGTTTTCTTGTCGGTTCCATACTCATTTGACTTCTGTTTGCAGCTGGTACACATTGGAGAAGCAATGTACTTGAGAAAAATCAAAAGTTCTTCTGATGGCGATGATTTTGGAATCAAGCGGCTTACCTCTAAGGTGACTTGAAGTCAAACCTCCAATAGATACTGTTCTTTATGACCTTTTACTCATGTATCATATTTCACATTTCTTGGGTTTACTTTGCAGACTACAGATAGTGAAATAGTATCTGCAGCTGAGTCGGGATCAGAAATGAGGTCAAGTACTTCTGCCTTCATGCAGCTATCAAAGTCTCAATCTGACGAAGTAAATTTTCTGAAGTTCTCTTTCTTGGGTGTCATATCCTTTGACTTCACTATTGACTACATCTCTAATAGCTATTTTATTAATAGCATCTATATATCAAACCAAAATTAAAGATATTACTTACTATTTTGGCCCTTCATGTAATTTTTGAATTCCTCATAGACCAAAAATGATAAAGTATCAATTAATTTCTAACTCTTTCGTCCTCTATATTTTGTCTGATTTGTCTCAGGAGAGGGCAACCGACTCTGCATCTCCCTGCAGCCTAGTTGAATCAGGCAGTGCTGCGGGAAGAACGGAAGTTGCTAATTCAAGTTTAACAAGTAGGTGATCGTCGGTCATTAATCAAGCTGCTTATATTTACTCGTAACATAGTGGCAGCTTGCTTTTCATGCCTCAGACTTGGAAGTTTCTTATTCAAGTTTAACTTGTTCGTGACAGGTGATTCACCCATGAACTTTACCCCGACAAGGTCGCTGAAGACATCCATTCCACATGTAGCAAGTTTAACCATTCACTTCATACTCAAAGTATTTACAGGCATATGTCTCATATTCCCAATGTTAGAGAGGATATTTGCAGCACATTATTCAGAAAGCCGCTTAAAAACACCATGCAAATCTCCGCCAGTTGAAAATTCAAGCTCTCAGGAACAACAGTATTCACAGGGAACAGATATAGACCCTCTCTGGCAGAGGCTGCAGCAATTAGAAGCATTGGTTACCAATTTGATAAACAAACCTATTAAAATTCCTCAAGAGAAAGAAGACATGCTTCACGAATCTTTAAGTCGCATTAAATCTATAGAGTACGACTTACAGAAGACAAAGAAAGTAAGTCAACCATCTTTCTTGTAATCATAGGTTATTCTCAAGTATGTACCAATAAGGTTTCTTGTTTCCGTCGTATAGAGTCGTCTACTAATCCTAGATTTTTTCTTTCAGGCATTGTTTGCAACTGCATCAAAACAAGTGGAGCTTGCGGAGTCGCTGGAAAGTTTAAAGGAGGACAACTTAACAGTAAGTTCCTATCACCTTTAGAAATAAATTGAAATGTCATTTATACGGCAGTTAAATTTGGAGCCTCTTTTTACTAGTATGCGGTTGGCTAGGAATTCATATGACTCGTTTATGTTACTAGCACAACATGAATATGCCTCTAACATCAGGCTTTCTCGATTGCAGGGATCAAACTCATGTTGGCCAAGAAGTTACAGTAATAACCACGACCCGGGAAGATGAAGGCCAGTTTCTTGAGACAAGGGCCTACTGATATTGCCGGCCAACAATGCCTGTTGACTCACAAATGCAAATATTACCACATCAGAGTTGTACTGAGCCAATTTTAATTGGTTTGTCATTTAAGGTGACTGATCTCTTCCGTAGCACATTGATACAATCATCTCGTTTTATTCTCTTTCTCCCGTGCCAGTGTTTTTTGTAGTTGGCGATTGATAGTAGTTATCAAGACAAGGGAGAGTAGAGAGAATAAACTATAAAGCTGATGATCGGGGTCACAGCGAAGAAAAGCGTGTTTATAACCTGCTTGGTGTTTATGTACATAGCTTTCTTCCCCCTTTTCATTATGACTGATACACTATTATACTTGACCTTTTCAATTTTTATACCAATACAAAATTTACTAAAGCAGAGTTTACATCGACAATGTCGATTGATTCTGGATATTATTTGCTAACTATCTAGGGTTGGGCACTCTAGTGGGCTTACAGACCAACCTAACTGAAGTTGGTTCAGTTCGGTTGGGTTGGGTTGGTTGTAAGCTTTAAACATTTATTTTCGCGTAGAAACCTGACTACCCGTCCAATAGATGAATTGGGTTGGGTTGAAGTATTAATAACAGGATTGAAACCCACCCACTTGAATAGCAAACAATTCTTAAACATATATGTTTATTTCAGAGATACATGCATAAAATCTAGTAGTTACTCAAAATAATGAAATTCAAATATCAAGCAACAAACAAAGATCCTACAATACAATTCACATAATTTAGGTCTAATATGACATGTATTGTGGATTATTTATCGCTCCTACACACTTTAGGAATAAGAAACAAAGTAAACCACGAAACCCGTCCAACCCAACCTTGTCTTAGAATTGTTCAGGTGGGTTGGTTTGCCCATTTTCTTGGGTGGAAATGAGTTTCAATAGTACCACCTCGAGCCTATTGGGTTGACCAATGGGTTGAAGTCCAACCTAACCAACCCAACCATTTCCCACCCCTCAAGAGCACCCAATTGTAAGTTTTCCCTGTCGTTGAAGCTTGTAAAGCAGGGCAACTACTGCAGAGTCATATGAACTCTTCTTATCAGCTCTAGGATCTCCTCTGCATACAACAATCCCATAGTTTGGTATCTGCAAACTTATTTCCGATGCGTAGCTGTTGAAACCGATTCTCTTTTCAGATCCCTCACCAAATTCGATTAGAGTTCTGCAGGAGGAAGACACTAGTTAGTTTAGCCCCTAGGAAAAGATCACAATTAAGTGCCGTTTGGTTGATTCGAATCACCTCGATTTATGCTCTGTTGTTTTGAATGTAGGCATTGGCCACTGCATTCTCTTACACAGCTCAAAGAGAGAAGCCCGAGCTGCTCCTTTCCTCGTGCTGATCGGAGCTATAGCTGAAGACAAGAATGAATAGCATGTAAATGAAAATGGGAGAAAATAACGATAACCGCGAGCAGCGGAATAGGTTGATTCATTTGTTCACTAACCCTGCAAACTTGGGGTTACAATGTTGTGACTGTAGATTTTGTTAGGACCAAAATTGGTCGGGGTAGGACCTGTTCTCGACTCTGCATATGGTGATTCGATTCGATTGATCGACTCTGAAGAATGAGTATCATTCAGTTGGCTGCAGGGTTTAATCTCCATGCCTTCGGAAGAGAGCTCATCTACACGGTCAGGATCAAGTTTTCTCCTTTTAAACACTGAATGGCAACCCTGGAGCTCCTTCAACAGTTGACGAGCTGCTTTCTGTTTAGCTGCTTTCTTGCTCCGATCGTACCCATTCCCAACCAAAAGACCATCTTCCAGCTGCAAAGTCATTTCCACATGCTCCAATGAATCCTCTTTAGTACAATTTTCTTTCACAAAGTACCCGAGAGAACCACATAACTCGGTCAATTCACGCAGCGGATGTAATTGCAGAGTGGAAGGGGTCACGATCGGAGATAATAGCGGTTTAAACACCCTCCATACTTTGTTAAGATCGAGATTGCTGTCCATGTATATAGCCCCAGCTATGCTTTCCACCATGTCCCCAAGAGCCTGCATTAAACAAGTCGTGGTTATTAACAAAACTTGACGTTAACACAGAGCAGCTAACCGTTTAGAAGTTTAAGTCGAATAAGGCCTAAGAGGCGTACTTTAGGGCCTTTTACGTCTTCGAGTAGGCTGGTGGTGTTGAGAGCTTCAGCAGTACACAACTTCTCATACTCTGTGATATGATTCAGAAGTAACCCGGAGCAATGTTGAAGATGTGGGTGAAGTTTCCTTCTCACAGCAGCTCGGGCAAAGTTTTCGTTACAAACAGCAGCTGATCGCAAGTCTGTCAACTGCCCCGGATTAATAGTTGTGTGGCTATGATAGAGATACTGTGTGATTAGCACATCCAACACGGAGTCGCCAAGAAACTCGAGCCTCTGTCAAATTATTCAAGTAAGTAGAAAAATGAGCTATTGTATGAATTTCTGTGTACTAGAAAAAAAATTGGAAACAAAGCAAACTAAAGGGACTCAAAATCTGCAGAAAAGATCAAGTTCAAACCTGGTAACAGTAGCTAGCACCTAGTTTTTGCTGAGAGGCATGTGTTATGGCCTCCTGTAACAAACCTTTAACCGAAAATTGGTAGCCAAGCTTCAACTCCAAGGCAGCGATGTCCTGATGTTTTGGGTAGTAAGATCGGAGGGAAGCCCTCGTAATGGCTTCGGTGGCTAATTTGGGTTCAAAATCAGAATCAATACCAAGCCACTTCATTACATGTAGTGCAGCAAACAGTCCTCCGCCAACATAGTAGGCTCCTATGAGGGCCTCAACACAATCTGCTATGGTTTTCGAGTTCATCCATCTATGGCCGCTATCGCAGAATTTTCCGACCTTTACCGGTTCTACAGTTTGAAATCTGCTGTCCAAAGGCACTTCTAAGGTGTCCACTCCGCATTTACACGGATCAGGGAATCTAGACCGCTGCCCTGGAGCTGCCCAACGGCGTGGTTCAAATGCGCTGTCACGTACATATCCCTGTCAAACACATAAAAAAGATTTGTTTTTGTGTAAGCACCTTGATGCCTAAGCTACAGACTTCAATGCAAGTTCATGTGTTTTTAGGATCTTCTAACACTTTGATATATTTACTACGAAAACAAATTATAGCATGAAATATCGAATGCATTTGATACCTGTATCTTCCGTTGGATTCCTAGTTTATGCAGGTTGGAGTTACATATCACCCTTGTACGCCGATCAGTTAGTTGCCCTTCATGTTTCTCAGGATATCTGAGAAAAAGGTAGGAGCTCACAGCGTACTTGAGAACTGAATCTCCGAGCAACTCCAAACGTTCCAACGAGAAATCTTCACAACACCTAAGTGTTGTGAGTGCTTCCAGAATCTAAACACAAAGTGTTTGTATCAGATACAGTTATAGTACTGAATGATTCAACGAAAGTTGGATGAAGAAGAAATTACATCAACATTAAAGATAGTAGAACTAACCAATGAACTCGATATTTTAAAGTTGTTAGTTTGGCCATTGATCTCTTCTCTGAGCTGGCTAGCAAGCATTAGTGACTCCAGCCGGTACATTACTGACGGTAGCAAGTAACATGATCGTAGAACATCCACCTGAAAATCAATACTGACTAAGATCTCGGGTGGCATACGAACATGAGCTTGTTCCTTGATTACTAGACCGTCTTGTGAAGAAGCACCTGCTGATTTAGGAATATGCTTATGCTGTACATGAGGAAAACTATAAAACAAAGCTCCTAACATACAACACACACCTTCGGCACCAAGCAAGTTATGCGGATTATGACTTTGCTTTAACCGCAGCAAAGGCTGTCCGGGATAAATAAGCGAAATCCCATACCTGAACATGATCGTGCTATGAGCAAGTTCTGAAGAAAAAACATCAATAAATCTAACACATAGCATGGGGATTGCATATCGCTTACTTTGTTTTGAAGTGCTGAGCATAACTGTATGTCGATGATGCATCATCAACATTTTCCTCTAAAGAACTTTCAGCAGATTTTCCACGGACAACTTCGATGATAGAATAGATACGTCCTGTGTGAATAGCCAATACTAACATATCTTGGAGATTATCGGCATCAATTGAACTATTAGCGAAATGGATATGATTTGCAGCCTTCGACTCTGTCATGGATGAACCAGTCCTAGAAAGCGGCAACTCGCTGTGATCACCATTAAAACACTTGGAATGGGTGGAGTATTGTTTCTTCAAAAATTGTACCACATTAACCGAAGAACTGATCCCTCTCCAGTTCACTTTTGAAGTGTCCAATGTGTCAACGGGTAAAAGCAAATACATATATGCTGAACTCCAGAGTGATTTTGTTTGTGTCTGAAGTAAAAATTCTCGCGTTGTCCCTTCTGATTCACCCCCGAAAAACAATCTCCCAAACACACCATTGAAGAAAAATTCTTGAAAGCGCTTGGCTTGCGTCACCTGGTTAAAAAATAGGCGGCATAGAATTACAAAAAGTGGTTTAAATAAGAAGAAGAAACTATTCAATTTTACCTGTTCTGCACTCAGATAATACTTTCCACATGAAGAGACAGAAGATTTAACCATCCTTGAGACGAGTTGAAGATCCATTTCGATATTTCCCACATCATCATCGAGTTTTGACTCGATTAGTAGAACAAATCCTGAATATGTCTCATCAACGATACTACACGAGAAATCAAACTTATAGGCCTCAAAAACAGTATCAAGTTTTTTTCCCCAAGTTCCACATAATGCCCGGATGGATGTTGTGCCGTGTAATTCTTTTCTTTTCGTTGTTCCTTACAAAAGTAAAACTGATATCAGAAATGTTGGCACTTCAAGGGGAACATAGTTAAAGAAAGATTGGGAAGGAGATGCCGATACCAAAAACGCCATTGGTTACTAATTTTCACTCTCAAATGTTAGAAAGAATTAGAATCATAAATATAGCTGAACTAGTCTACGTCCAACCAGCAACAATGCTAAATGGTTACCCTTTCGAAAAATTAGGTCTATAAATTTATACACACACATACCTGCACCAGCAGATAATTCTCTTCTTTCTGGAATTAGATCATCTTCTAAAGGTTCTTGGACAAGCGGGAGAAGATGATCATCCAAGGCTCCCATTTCATGGAGTTTTTTACAAGCTTCCAAGCACACTAGCTGCTTGGACAAATGCGTGTTGCTGCTCAGAGGACCGACCGTTGTTAGAAAAGCTGCATTCGGGGGTAATGTAATCCTACACTGGTACAACCTTTCAGAAATTCCGAAGTCAAAAGTTGGTTTCGGAGTAAAGTACCTGCATTTTGTAACAACCAGTTAGGAAATACAGAAAACTGCTCAATAGAACTTGTGAGTGACAAGGCAAAATATCCATACCTATCTCCCGGGAGCTTGTCGCAGTATCGATATATAAGACTGACACTCGAATCCGTTGTAACTGATGCTCCAGTAACTTTTGCACGATACAATTTTGTTTCCTCAAAACAACAAGCTTTTAAGGTGCATACTTCAGGATCTCTGTTTCTAGATGTATCCGTCATCGAATGTTCGCTCCTGATGATGTCGAACATTTGATCTATCTGCTTCTTGTTGCTCCTGTAAAATATGTGTCAAAACTCAAACTCCAAAATTTATCTTTTGTCGACTTGCAGTCACTTTTATATGAAACTACAAAAAGAAGCCTTCACCTTTCAAGCATTAGGATATATTGGGAGTCATTTTTTCGACCTCTTCCCCGGGACTGGATATAACTACGAACGGTCTTGGGCAAGTCAAAACGAATCACACAGGAACAGTTTGCAACATGTATTCCCTCCTCAACTACATCCGTAGCGAATAACAGATTGACCTGATCATAGAAATGTTTCTTCACTGATTAAGTGGTTTTCTAACACCAAAGCTTCGTATAAGTTGAAATCAATGATGTGAAAGATTAGGTACCTTCCCGGAGCAAAAGGATTCCATAGTTTCCTTTTGCAGCTTCGGTGATAGCGCATCAGCTGATCCGTTACTTCCAGTCACGTATGAAACCGTCAAGTGAGATGAGCACCGCACTTTCTTAACATATATTTCAATCACTTTAGCTGTAATAATTCGCTCTACGAAAATGAGGCATTGAACTTTGCTACCGGTTCTGCAATGGCAAAGTACTTCAATAAATTAACTTAATAACAAAATTAATTAATATGGACTTGGCCACGAGTAGTTTTACTTACCCAAATGACTGGAAAATTTGAAGAAGTTCGTATAACTTTGGAGATAAGAAACCCAAATCGCACGCCTTTGTATAGTCAGACTCAAAGTTTGCATGAAGTTTGCAGCCTAAGCAGTGCGAAGGAAGTAATATCAATTAGAAATAAGTATAAATCCAATGCAACCAATCGAAATGTGAGAAAAAAACTTACCGATTGGCATACCAGGTTGAAGAAATCCGGCAATCATAAGCAAGACTTCATCGAGAAAAATTTTCAAATGCGAAGAACATTCTCTATAGAATTGGCACTCTTCTTCGGCATCAGGGACATTCTCTAGACAAACTTTTACAGCCTATAAAAAGTGGTAACACCAAACAGATCACATTCCTCTTTTCATTTTTCTAGCACATTTTAGTTTTCTTCTGTTTTTGCTCTTTTGTTTCGACTAAGAACAAGGGTACCTCATATGCGCATACAATGCCAAGGTCATCAAGGCAGTACAAGATCTTCATGTGGTCATTGTGTAACCTCTTTCGCAACATCTTTATCTTGTCATTGATGTCTTGGTACTCACTTGGCATTTGCTCTTGCAACTCCAACTCAGAAGCATACTGTCCATGAAATTAAATACCTCTCAGTGTATTCAGAAGTACAGTAGCTAAGACATAAGTCTAACATACTTTGTGAACGAAAGAAATTATACGGCGCAGGACTACCTTCGACAGCAAAGCTTCCATCTTTTCCTTCAGATCCGAATAGGCGGATGGTGCTTGCTTGTAAAACCTACATTTGTGGACTGCTGAGGGAACAAATGTTTCAATTTCAGTCCGGTCTTCTACAGTGTAAACCTGCCTCAGCACGTCACAAGAGATTTAGACAACAAAATGTCTAATAATAATGGAGAATAATAACAACATAAAAAACTCAACATACCTGAGCGTCCAACATGCTTTCAAGTGCAGATATTTGAGCCTCACAATCCATGGCGGACGAGACACCTGAAGTGTGAAAAGATCTCTTGAATATTTTGCATAACAGACCGTAGAACTTCACTAGCTATGAAGCACCAATATCTGACCTTTTCTTATAACAGGGGACGCTGTCATCCCAAAAATCTTTGGCCGGTTCACAGATTGGTGATAAAAATCCTTCAAAAACATGACAGTAGTCACTCAGATGTACTTGAACAAATTTTTTATACATGCATATTACTTTGTAAACTCATGATCTCCTACTCACTAGTGAGCAAGCGATCAACATTGTGTATGTATATGTGTGTATGTGCATGTAATTGCATCAATGGTGTTTCGCTGCATAATGCAGATGCTCGTTGCCCCTTACGATTGTGGAGTCAACTTGATAGACAATCCACAGACTCTTAAAATCGAAGATTATAAGTAGGAAACCAATACTAAAACTATAATCCGTAAACTACCTGTTGGGAAAAAACTTAGAGTACACAACTCTAACACAAGTGTTGGAGAGACAATACAAGTAAACAAATTACTTGTATTACACAAACAAAATATTACAACACAAACTATCAAAGACTCTCTTGAGAAGCTATGACACTCACTCACTTTCTAGAGACAAACTCTAGAGCACTCACACTCCTACAAGACTATTCTTTCTTCTCACTCTCACTTGCTTGCTTGCTTACAAGCTTGCTTGGTTGGTTGCTTAGCACCACACCCATATTTATAGGGCATGTTTGCCGACTTTAAACATGCTAGAACTCTCTAGCTACTTATCATGCATTGCACCATCACCGACATAGGCTTTGCAATATCCATACAAAACTACAAGCTGCTAGAACCTTCTAGCTTATTATGCATGCACACCTGACTTTATCATGCAAATTTGAACTAGAATGGTCTAGTTCATTTGCAGCTGGACAAAGCCTTCTAGAAGCTTCTACCTTCCAAGCTTGCTGCTTGTATTTGCTAGACTTTTCTAGAATCCAAACACCAATTGGGCTGGTGTTGATCTTCAACACTCCCCCTTAACACCAGCTCATTCTTTCCTCCATGTCGAGTTGACGACGAAGCTTTTTCTTGAACACTCATTTGCATGATATGGGTTTCACATCTCTTCGCTTTGGCACTAGATTCCAAGCTTGATTTAGCTCGACTGTAGTGATCTCTTCTCCCAACTTTGAGCCACTCAGGTTTAACTGTTTCTTTTTCTATGGCTGTGTTGGCATATTTAGGATTTTGCTTCCTGATTCTTGTTGACCTCCTTAGTTGTGATTGTGGAGTTGATACTTCCACTTCACTAGGTCTATCTTCTTCTGGTTGTTGATATATGTCATCTTGGCAAGGGTTTTGGGGCACTGCTTGCTCAACATCATCACCATCAAGTGAATCTTCAGACTCATCTGGTCTCGACTGGATTCGAACAATTTGCTCCCCCATCTTTTACTGCAACTTATCTTCTATCTCTCTTGAATCAGGCAACGCCTCCTTTTCTGAGGACCACCAAGAAGATGCTTCATCAAACACCACATCTCGTGATGTGTAACACCTTCCATTCATAGGATCACAACATTTCCACCCTTTTCTTTGGCTGTCGTATCCCACAAAGATACATCGGACTGCCTTCTTGTCAAACTTGCTAAGTAAATGACTTGGAACAAATACGTAGCACACACAGCCAAAGACTCGAATGTAACTAACTGTCGGTTTCATATCCCACAGTTTCTCAAAGGGTGAGACAAATTCTAACCTGGGTTGAGGAAGCCTGTTGATCACATAAGCTTGCAGTTCTCATTGCTTCGGCCCAAAACCTTCCTGGTACATTCTTGGCATGGAGCATACTTCGACATATTTCTGCAAGATGCCGGTTCTTTCTTTCCGCTACGCCATTTTGTTGTGGCGTATTGGCACAGGTGAACTGGTGACGTATTCTACATTCTTGTAGATACTGGGAAAACTCATTCGAGGTATATTCTCCTCCATTATCTGTGCGTATGCAACGGATCTTCTTTCCTACTTCTCCTTCAATTGTCTCCTTAAACTCTTTAAATTTTGAAAATGTTTCAGATTTTTCTTTCATAAAGAAAACCCACACATACCTCGAGAAGTCATCAATGAACGTCACCATGTACCGCATCCCACTTATCGATGGTTGCTTGACGGGCCCGAACACATCAGAATGAACTAACTCCAACGCCTCTTTCGCTTTAAACTTCGACTCTTCGTATGGTAGTTGATGTGCTTTACCATACTGGCATCCTGCACAAACCGTGTCTGTTCTCACGTCAAGCTGAGGTAGCCCCTTAAGCATTGACTTCTTCATCATCACATTTAGCTTGTGATAGCTAACGTGTCCCAATCTCATGTGCCATAAATATGTTGTCTCGTTCTTCCTTGTCTTGTCTATGTATGCAGTTTCTGCTGACATTACATAGACTGACTGCAGCCGCCCTCCCTCCATTGTTGGCGTCCCTAAGATCTTGAGGTGTCGATACACCTTCACATTTCGTGGACCAAACAAGACATAATTTCCCAACGACGTTAGTTGCGGCACTGAAAGCAGATTTTTCTTCATACCTGGAACATGGTAGACATCTTGAAGCGGCACATGGTTAGTGCTGTATCGGGGCTCAATTACTGTTTTACCGATGTGAGCAATCGGTAGCCTGGAGTCATTAGCCGTCACCACTAAGCGGCCTCCTTTGTACTCAGTCAGACTTTGTAACTTTTTCTCATCACCTGTCATATGGTTTGAGCAGCCTGAATCCACGATCCAATCATCCTGGTAGTCAATTGACTCCAAACTTGTTGCTGTGAGAGCTGACTCTTTCTTCTCTGTAGCAATAGATGTTTCACCGTCCCATTCTTCCTCCAGGGCTAGAGACGCAATGACGTCCCAATCATCTTCAATTTTCTTCTCTGAGTTGGCGACGTTACTTTCTGCAGGCCTTTTGAACCAGCAATCCTTCGCCATGTGGCCATTCTTTCCACAATTGTAACACTTGCCCTCAAATCTTTTATTATTCTGGGACTGACCACGGTTGCAGTGATACTTCGGAGCTCCCCCTGGCCGAGAACTCCCTCCTCCTTGATGACCTTTTTCCTTGTCACCATTTCTTTTAGATCCACCACCAGCACGCTGCTTAAAGCTGCCTTTACTTTTGGTGTAGAGCGCTTCCTCCTCACCTTTTAACGAGACCCCTCCCATTTGCTTTGCCAAAGCTTCTTGATCGGCAAGCAAATTCTTGAACTCAACAAGTGCTGGTTGGGTCGGCCATCCTTGTACAGCGGCAACGAAGCCTCGATATTCGGGTCTCAATCCATGGATAATTATTCTTTTTATCTTAGATTCTACAATGGCAGCACTAGGATCTAATTCAGAAATTTCACGGCAAATAGACTTTACCTTGTGGAAATACTGCGCAATCGTCATGTCCCTTTGGGCCACTGATAACAACTCATTCTCGAGAAGCTGCAGTCTTGTATCGTTCCTCTTTGAAAAGAGTGTGGCGAAGGTGTCTCATGCTTCTTTTGGTGTCTTGGCCTTCCGTATGTGCTCTAACATGTCATCTTCAACTGTGGTTTTTAAGGCGAACATGGTCTTACCTGCCTTGATCTTCCACTTCCTCAAAGCGCCGCTGGTGTCTTCTTCTGGCTGCGTAACTTCATTACCACCAACGACATCCCAAAGATCTTGGCCTTGTAGGTAAGACTCCATACACGTTGCCCACGTGTTGTAATTTTTGTTGTTCAACTTCTTGATTCCTCCAACAACTTGAAGATCTCCCATCGTGTCGGCAGAACTTCGATAAGCCGAACAAGATTAACGAATAATCTTGTGAAGTATTAAACTTCTCACGATTCTCAAAAGCTTTAATAGAGACGGTCCCTGATCATACCGCTCTGATACCAATTGTTGGGAAAAAACTTAGAGTACACAACTCTAACACAAGTGTTGGAGAGACAATACAAGTAAACAAATTACTTGTATTACACAAACAAAATATTACAACACAAACTATCAAAGACACTCTTGAGAAGCTATGACACTCACTCACTTTCTAGAGACAAACTCTAGAGCACTCACACTCTTACAAGACTATTCTTTCTTCTCACTCTCACTTGCTTGCTTGCTTACAAGCTTGCTTGGTTGGTTGCTTAGCACCACACCCATATTTATAGGGCATGTTTGCCGACTTTAAACATGCTAGAACTCTCTAGCTACTTATCATGCATTGCACCATCACCAACATAGGCTTTGCAATATCCATACAATACTACAAGCTGCTAGAACCTTCTAGCTTATTATGCATGCACACCTGACTTTATCATGCAAATTTGAACTAGAATGGTCTAGTTCATTTGCAGTTGGACAAAGCCTTCTAGAAGCTTCGACCTTCCAAGCTTGCTGCTTGTATTTGCTAGACTTTTCTAGAATCCAAACACCAATTGGGCTGGTGTTGATCTTCAACACTACCTTCATTATTTTCGTATAGGGATGATTGCCGGTAGCGCGATGACATTCGTCAAAGATTATCAAGCTAAACATTTCCAAGTTCAAGAAAGCATTCCTCATGGCATCCAAGAGAACCTGTGGTGTCATGACCAGTATCTACAGCATAAGAAGAAAATAAATCAGTGATTAGTTCTAAATCTCGGAAATGATTTGTACAAAAAAAGCTGATTAAGCATCGATTACTCGAAAATCGAAGAAAATTAAACTTACATCATGTGTATTAGCTTCTGTTTCCCAACAGCTCCGGGTCCATTCATCCACTCCCTTGGCTCCATAGTACTCTTCCACTTCAAGAGTTGTGGAATTTTTAATAACCTTGTATTGCTGCCAAACAAAATTGAAATTGGTTCAGCAGTTGAATGATAACTCCAATTTTTTTCATCGGATCCATTTGGGACTACTAGAAGCATTTATGTTCGTAAGCACTTATAGTGTTTCATTAGAAACACGTCAAATAATTCATTGAAAATTATAGTGCTTTTTGGAGAAGCTAGAAAAACATTATAGAAATGATTTTTTAAATTTTTCTACCAAACGTAGTTAGAAGCACTTCTGAGTGTCAAAAATCGCTTTTAGCCCATTCTGAAACAGTCCCAGCATGCGTCATTTGTGACTACTTGTGTAAGAAGTACTCGTGATCATAAGCACTTTGCTAAAAGAACTTTTATTAGAAGAAAAAAATTAAATTTCTATCAAACATTTAAGTTCTCCTTGGAAGATCATCTAGCTAAAAGTGAGGAATAAAGTTGGGACAGTTTTGTACTCAACAAACAAACAAAAACACAAAATAGCTGAAAAATAAGAAGTGAATCAAAGTTTTTACTTGAGTGACAAGATAAACTGTCGGAGCCAAGAAAATGATCAACTTTTTATCTCCAGAGGAGGGCATGATCCTCATCATCTCCTCAGCAACGTGCTTGATGAGCATCACAGCTATCATTGTCTTCCCAGCTCCCGTCTCCAACACCGCAATCGTGTTCTTCCGCTTTGCAACCTCAAACACTTTCACTTGGTACCTATTTAAAAAAAAAAAAAAAAAAAAAAAACACGCACACACAAACTTTCTGTGTTACAAACAAAAGATTCAAAGTTGCAAACTTTACAAACAAACAAAAAAAGGTAAGAAAACTAGAAGAAAAAAAAAACTCAAGAAAGAAAACCTTCTAGGGATGAACTGATCAAGAACAGTGGGCTCCATGATACCATTAGACTCCATGTTCTTAAAGCTTGAAGGATTTTTTCTGTTCTCTCTCTTCTGGAGATTTTTCTGATGAGAGAGAAAGTGAGAGTTTTGGTTTGAAAGTTGTGAAACAGATAGAAAGAGGGAGGGAGAGAGATGGATTATTTCTTTTGGTTTTGGAATGGCCTTGAGTTAAATGAAGGTTGCTACTTCGTGTATTTCAGGGACTTGCTCTGAAAGCTGTACTCTCTGACTCTGTGGCTAGTGTGCAGAATGCATGCTTAAATGCAACCAGTGTGAGTGGTTCCCACACTGTACCCCAAGAAAAGGAGAAATTTTATTATATTTCAGAAACACAACTCGGTACATCAAGTGTCATAATACAAGTTGTTGAAAATAAAAATTCAACCACTTGTATTAAACACTTGGTGTACCGAATTGTACCGAAAAATCTCTCCAATAAAAGGAGGAACCCACAGAGACATGTAATAATTTTTTTTCAATTTTTGTTGCATGTTTTTTGTACGTATATGTATGTATGTGATTCCAACTGTTTTGTGAATGGGATAAAACTGAAGGGATGAAATATTAAGACAATATGGGCAAGTAGCCCTTTATCACAGTGATAAAAAAGAGTTGAACTTCTTGCATGACGGTGTGGGTTTGAATCCTAAATTCTAAAGCCTAAATACTGAAAGCAAAACAAAACTATAAGAATGAAAAATGCTACAACAAAGTTATAACGTAATTGGAAATCAAATTAACAAGGAGACTATATGTCACCCAAGGAAGAAATTCATTTATTCTTGTTATGTTTCGTCGAATAAAGAGGATGCAATCGAAAAAGGGACGTAATGGCTTATTTTTGAAAGTTTGCACTTCAAATTGAATATGTATTCATTTTTTCTGCAATAACATAAAAAAGTGCACAAACAAAAAAGAAGAGCGTTAAAGTCATTAGTTGTAACATTAAAAACGATAAAGAATTGTTGAGATATAACTAAATTTTATTGAGATAAATTTCATGAGTTATGACAAATGACGTGCCGGGGATAAAACCGTACAAACAGTGAAAACGTTAAAAACAGGGAAACAAAAGCCCAACTAGTTTGCTGCTTCTTCCAAGTTCCAACTCTTTTAAACTCCAAAACCGGGTTCGGATCCATTGACTTCAACTCTAAACTCCTCCAACCCACTACTGGGCCCCACCCACAAATCAACCCCAACAAGTCCCCCCAACGGCCCAACCATCACCACCACCGCCACCGCCACCACCAACCTCCACAACTCTCAAACAAAAAACCCCCAATTCCCCCCAAACCCTAATCCCAAAATTCCAAATCTCTAGCCCTAACCACCCCCACAGAAATGTCCACCCCACCCCCGCCCTCCCCCACGGCCTCAGTCTCCGCCTCGCCCACACCCTCCGCCAAGAAGCCCCAGCCTCTGCCGTGGACCCACGAGGAGACGGTGCAGCTGATCCGGGCCTACCAGGAGAAGTGGTACGCGCTGAGGAGGGGACAGCTGAAGTCGAGCCAGTGGGAGGAGGTGGCGGTGACCGTGGCGGCTCGGTGCGGCTACGAGTACGGCGAGCCGTCGAAATCCTCCACGCAGTGCCGCCACAAGATGGAGAAGCTCCGGCAGCGACACCGCGGCGTTAAGAAGCGCCTAGGCCAGCGGACCAAGTCCGGTTGGCCCTTCTTCGAGCTCATGGAGCAGATGGAGCGCGGGCCCATGCCCATCTCGGCCATGCCAATGGGGGAGATGCCACATCAGCAAGAGGAAGAAGAGCGTGATTATCACGGCGGTGGCGATGACGAAGACGATGAGGAGAACTCCAACAGGGTCCGGAGCATTGACTACATCCTGCGGAGGCCGACGTTTGTGAACAGATTTTCCGGAAAAGACCCGTTTTTGCAGGGACCGGCGGCGTTAAAGAGGGGGAGAGAGGCGGTGGACGACGGAGACGTGGTGGAGCCGGCGCAGCAAAAGGGGAGGGAGATGGTGGTGGAATTAGCAGACGAGATGAGGTCATTCGCCCAGCAGTTGATCGGGGTTGAGAACACGAGGATGGAGATGATGAAGGAAACGGAGAGGTGTAGAGTGGAGATGGAGAAGAAGAGGATGAGCATGATCCTGCAGTCACAGCAGAAGATTGTTGACTCCATTAACACAGCTTTCGGCAGCAGCTGATCATGAATTTCATCAACCTAATTCGTTTCCAAGGTAGATTTTCGATTCGAGTATAATGTTATGGTTCTTGTGTTCGTTGTTGAATTGGATTTGTATAGATGACAGTTGAAGCCCAGAATTTATGCGTAGTGTCATAGAGTTCTAAGTTTAATTTGTCAAGGATTCAGTCTCTCTCTCTCTCTCTCTCTCTCTGCAATTGTAATCTTTTAGTTGATGTTGTCATGTTAGTTTTCCTTTTCTTTTTTTGGGATGAACAGATTCGTGTTCTCTGCTAAGCTTAACATGTGCATGATGCTTTTGGATTATGGATAATGTTTGCTAATAATTCTGTGCTTAGGGTTTAAGTGCACCAGGATATTAATATGATGGATGAATGTCATCAAAGTATAGAATTTGTTATTTATTCTCTGTAATAGATCCTCTGACTTGAATTACGAAGAGGAGGATTCGAACTTGTGTATAGAGGCGAAGCACATCATCTTTCCGTTGTTTAGGTGCTACGTTGGTTGCAAAAACAAAATCTGTGTCATTTTGGTGTTTGAGGGAGAAGACAGTGCATGGCACAGGTTTACCGCCACATGTGGCGTCATGTGCTAATAATGCAAGGACGTTTTAACTTTTTTCACACGTCCTTGTGTTATTAGCTAAGATACAGTGAATTAGTGTCATACAAGTTGTTCAGGAAAAAACTTAGTACGTCCTTTCTGCTGCATTGAGTAGTTTTTTTTTTTTTTAATCAGCGTGGGGTCCTCTTGAAAAACTTAATGTTAGGGTGAAGTAATTGATTTGTACTTCCTCATCTTCAACGCATTGGTTAACGGATGAAGATTGTTTAAACTTGCACCGAGAAACTCTTTATGGCTCTGCCATCATATGTCAGCCTGCTCTTAACTTCCGGTAGCAATCCTTCACAATTTTCCGAATGCATGGACCTGCCGTCCCTTTGGGGCAGGCACCCGAACGGCGGTTACTTCTGCCCCTCAACATTTCCTCTGCACACCCTGGGCTCCCATTGGATTGAATACTAACTGAGATTTGAACGCATCGGGATTGAATTCTGACCGATGACTGGTGCAATGTCCGTTAACCAACGTTTTCCTTTCACATTCTTTGTTTTTCACTACGACCACAATCTCCAAAAATTAAAGAAGTGTGGTTTTGATCCTTCACAACACAAGATTTCGATGAAAGAAGACGATCTCTAAATCATACCAAATGACATAACAGTCCTGTCTGAATTTGTTGGTGAGGCACTTCCACTCCCCGCGCCACCCCTGCCCGGGCCGGGAATGGGGAGCGTCTCACATCTTAAACTCTTCCATGCGTCGTGCCACCGTCCAACGACACCAAAAATAAAGGAACAAATGTAATGTATCTACTTACGAGTATCCTCTCCAAGATATATACAAAAGGAACTATCAAAGGCTAATCTCCAAGATAAAGAATCTAATGATACAAGTTACACATTCCAGAGATTATCAAAATTAAGGACAGGAAACAAGAGTGCAAATTTGTAACCGCAGATCATACACGAGGATACAACGGCACCCGACTTCCCCCCAACATTAATATTCTTTTTCTTTCTTAGCCTGGAGCTCCCAACACAAAGTTCAAAGCAGAAAATATTATGCATTGCAGATGCTGTTGGCTTTAACAAACACCAGATGTGGATGAACAGCTATCAGGACTCTTTGCATTATAAAACTGCGGACCGTTACAAGTTACAATAGTTCGAGGGGCAGACATGGCATTGACAGATGTTGATTGTTCTAATCCCACTGGCCGACGTATTACCCCAGACATCTCTAATATTCACAAGATTTGCAAAAAGCTTTTTTGCCCATAAAAATGATTGCAACACCCTTCGATCTGAAAAAGGGTAATAATGCATGCACTAATCTACCGGGCCAAAAATAAATAAGGTCCCTCGACAAATATGCTGGGAGACCAAGAAAAATAAAGAAAAAATTGGAAGAAAAACGACAGGTACTAGAAATGGAAAGATAAAAACCCCTGTACACGTACCTCTATATCGGTCTCTATCTTCCCAGAACTCTAGCCCAGTGGTAATTTACATGGTTTCCATAAACAAAAGCAAAATGCCTTATGCCTTGCAACGTCACTTCGCTGGTCCAGCTACATTTTTCACAAAACCTGCAAATATGATGACCAACCCTCTTCCTGTCAATATGCCCTTGTCGAATAATCAGCTTCATCTGGCATTAAACCCCAAACTCAAATCAGATACGTTTTATGATTGAAATAGCTCCTTTGACTCACAAAAATGAAAAATAAAAAATTAGACAACTCAGACGGTATTTGCGCAAAAAATAAAATATGAACTAGCAGTCAAGCACCAAAGCAATACTCAGCAATGGTGAAGTGGAAGATAGATCCTACTACTGAGAAAGACAATAAGACAACAAAAAGGGAAAAGCAACGCAATTTTGTTTTTAAGAGAGTAGAAGTAATGCATGCTTCATCAGTATAATTCACTTCAAACAGAAAAGGTTTGGGAGTATTTGAGAACTAATAAGCTGAAGAATAGCTTTCTGATGATGTTGATGAAACATTCAAGTTTATGCAAAGCCATATCACGTTATATCCATCTTGTGGAATTAAAGAATAGCAACTACCTGTACATCGCTGTACCAAGGGCATGCGGACCCAACCAGGCAGGAACGGTTGCTGCAGCTGCTCAATTCCTTCGAATCATTCATTCTGGTGTTGAATTACCAGACATCATATACAAACTTCCTTGCCCTGCTTGCAGATGCTGCATTTGCTGATGAGACTGCTGTTGCAGAGTCAGTTGATGATGGGGTGGCTCTTGTTCCTGCTGCTGCTGTTGTTCTTGTTGCTGGTACTGTTGTTGGGATGGGGATGGCAGTGAAGGAGACCGCTGCAGTAGCTGCTGCTGCTGCCACTGTGCTCCAACATTATGTCCATGAGAGAGCAAGTTACCAGATAACTTTCTTGGGCCTAACCCTTGACTAATAGGTGGCCCAGGCACATTCCCAGAAGTATTAGTTTGTGCATGGCTCCCAACAGGACCCACTAGAGCGGTTGAATTCGGCATGTTAGCATCATAAACTGCTTCTGATGATGGCACTACACTAGATGAATCAGTACAGGACTGAGGAATCACCATGCTCACACCCACCTGCGAATCACCATTTACAGGCTGCTCATCAGCTTGAGTTGCACCATTTTGAGACTTATTTGGAATCTCTGAGTTCACTTGGCGATTGTGCTGCACAACTCTCTGAACATAAGGCTGAGTTTGATTAGCTTGCTTTTGTTGTTGCTGTGGCTGTGGCTGTGGCTGTGACTGCGGCTGCACTTGCTGGTGGTTGGAAGCCATACCTGATGGAGAGACAGTTTGATGTGAAGCAGATACCATATGACTAGAAGAAACTGGTGGAACCTGGCCTTGAGTGATATTATCAGAATGAGAAGGCATTTGCTGGAGTTGGTTTGATGAAGGGGTCGGTGCACTAGAAAGTAACTTTTGCTGCAACTGAGAATGGTTTGCTGATTGGGGGACCAATGGTTTTGATGTTACTGGGTTAAGGCCAGACCCAGAATATGCACCTTGACCTTGCATCAACTGCATGATTTGTTCTCCTTTCTCAAGAGCTTGGCTTCCTGGAGGCATAAGCCCATTAAGTTGAGAAGGATCAATAGAGAGGTTTGCAGGATCAATGGAGAGGTTCTGATGCACCATTGAATTGCCTCTTCCCATTCCCTTTGAAAGTTTAGCCTGCTGCTGAGACTGCGTAAGTTGCCGCTGTTGAGGGTGGTGCCTATTAGATTGTTGAAGATGGTGCTGCTGTGGTTGTCTTTGTCGTTGCTTCCCCATCTGATTGGCCATCCCACTAGCACCAGGATTCCGGCTAAGGCCGTGGGATGGCAGATGATGTTTCTGCTGGTGCTGGGATGACACGGGAGTCCTTGGGGAGGATGGTGTCATAGGGGACATAGGTACCAGGTGAGGTGAATTTTGCAACTGAAGTTGGGAACTATTTTGCAAAGTTGATGACATGGGAAGTTGAGCCTGCGTCTGGATGTGTGGCACCAAAGAATTAGATGCAGAAAACTGTTGCTGTTGCTGCAAATACCGCTGTTGCGACTGCCTATCTTTCACAACACGGTTGGCATGGGCTTGCTGCTGCGGCCCCGTAGCATGATTCGGGCCTTGAAGATGAGGGTTATGAGGGTTGCTGAGTGCATGGGACTGTTGCGGGGATATCTGATGCTGCTGGTGAGTATGGCCTGGATATGTTTGAGAAGATGGCAGAGTTGTCTGATTAGGAAAACCAGAACTCAGCACATTGAATGGAGCAACACCTTGGCCATTCCCTTGCGTGACCTGCATTTGAAGTTCTGGAACCATAAGTTGCCTTTGATGCTCCGGATTATGGCCAGGCTATGACAAAAAAACCTCAATAGTCAAGTAAACAGAAAACCTTGGTGGATTGGGACAATTACAAGCAAAAAAACAGTGACTATTGAGAAAGGAAAGGAAATAATCAAATCTTCTCATCAAATGTGTCTACCAAGAACGGCAACCTAGAAAAGCAGTGAAATGACAAGTGATTGTTCTAAGTGTAACACTAGATAATCAAATTTAGTGTGAAAAGAAGTTCATCTCCAGCCCTGCCAATAGAAGCTTAATGAGGGTGAAGTGAGGACTGAGGCTTTAACTTTTGATCCAGGAAACTAAAAACCTAAAGAATTAAATATACACATGCCACAATTTCAAACTTCATGACGCATTTTGATACAAAAGAAAAGCCTGACATGATGGAGGAAACCAACAGATCGAAAGTAACCAACAGTAAATACCCCAAGGACATTCAAAAGTAACCAACATTGAATACCCCAAGGACATACCTCCCCCTTCCCCCTCTTTCCACCCCCAAAGTAGTGGAAGAAAAAGAGTAATAAAACAATAAGATAAAACTAATGAAGATGGTTGACACTATGCAACTAGGCACATTCAACTTTAGCCTTTCGTTAGCACTCCCAGAGTGGCAGAAGAAACTGAGAAAAATAATCAAACTTAAAAAATGAATGCGGTTAACAAACACTGTTGCAACTTGCAAGTTGGGCACATTTGACCCCAACCTGCAAAAAAATAAATCCTTGAGGACGAAGGAATCATATGCTATGAACCATTTGATATTATCTTTGGAATTTAAATTAGGAATCGCACATAGCAACATTCCAAAAGCTACCAGCAGAGAATTAAACCTGTGTCTAAACTCTAAAACAATGTAGGTGCGTCAACAACTCACCCGCATCATATGCAAAGCATCACGGGGTCTTATCATCAAGTTTCCCTGACCAGAACCAGCTCCAGAGTGCATATTTACAGGGCTTGGTATCCCCACCATACTGGATGAAAGCATACTCCCAGAATTTAGCATAGATGGTGAAGTCATCCCCTGAAACCCTGGCCTTGACGTTGGCATGCCTCTGCTCATCCCACACATCATGCCCATACCATTTCCACCAGGAACTATACGAACTCCACGATCAGTTCCTGGAAGAGCTCCAGGCACAGACAAGCCAGACTGCTGAATGTTTCTACCTGACAACATTTGATTGTAGTGCTGCATTCTTTGCTGCTCGTCGACAGGCAATGAAGATGTTCTTGGACTACTGTATCTACCATCTCTGTACCATGAATAATGAGATACATAGGATTGACAAATAAATCAAAAGCATGCCTGAAGAATTTTACAAAGATAGTGTACACCAAAGAGACAATAACATCTCAACCAATAGAAACACACTACCTGACATTGGCACTGAGTGGACCAGACGGGGATGGCAAGTTGCTTCCAAGAACCATACCAGAAGATCCCTGTATTGAGACATTTGCCCCCGAAGGAAGTAGTGACGGCATCCCACCCTGATTTGACATTGCTAAACCACTAGAATGAGACCCCTGGTACCCAAGGACATCTGAGCTTGATGAAGTGGTATCACACAAATCCAGGGGACTTCACACAAATTCAAATACTTATATTACGCAGAATCATAGAAGGAAAAGAAGTACACGAACACGGAAATGCAAAAAGGATATGATAACATACTAACAAAGATGGATAGATGATTAACATGGAATAGCAGACTATTGTTGACATGCAAGAACAAGAACTTACGTTAGAACACCTCCATTCAAGTTATTTGGACAGACTTGGGAAAGGGCCATAACATGAGAATTGTGGACAGTCGTTACTTGTTTCAGATCCTGGTTATCATTCTTCAAAAATACACAATCGCAAGTTATTGTCAGGATTCAGGAAGGAGTTCCAGTAATATACACTATTAACTTCCACACATGCAATGCATGGGAGGATTTGTTTTTTATTAAATTTTTATTGGAGTTTGAGAGTTATTAACTTATTGTAGTAAATAATAAAGATAAAAAGTAGGAAGTGGGAGATAGTGGGGTAAAATTAAAATGAAATTACTATAAACAATATTTATTTCAGTTGAACTGAAATATAAGAGAAAGACAGGGTAATTAAATTGCTTCCAGATCCCAACCACCATGTATCGTCCATTCTCGTGAGCATCTAAGCAATAATTTATTTCAGATGAACTGAACTACCTTTATCTCACATGTATTTGGAGTGAGGTCGACAATCCATTTAATTCCAACTAGGATCACTAACACAAAATTGACAACACTCAATGTTTTGGGTTTAAGGTGTTAAGGTATAGCTGAATATTACAATTTACGAAAACCTTTAAAATCCTATGAATCAAAATCGTCAGTTTTACTGGATGACAATATTAAAAAACAACCAGTCAGATCACAGAACTAAAAGGATTGGCATCTCAAGTGTAGCATGTAATAACCGTAAGGTCGAGCATTAATCACTGTAAAATGATTTTTCGTAAGTAGGAAGGTCTAATATTTGTGATCATAAGGATGGTCTAGCTGCAGAAACATTGACAACAATATCAATCAAAATTGGGCCACTGCAAGATCTGCACTGTGCTCAGCAACTCTATGCTTATTTTCACTAACCTGACACCTCCGATAATGATGCTTCTGACCAATCTTAATTATTTTCTCAAAATGAGACTTGAGAACATCCTCTTCCATGGGCTCCTGCAAGCGTTGAAATAATTGCCTGGCACTGCCCTGCATGAAATACAGAAACACCGACCAACAAAAGTAAGTCGAAATACACTGATAGATGTACGTTTTTCATGCTGAAGATGAAACAATGTGAGGTCAACTTAATAGTTTAAAAGGAGCACTTTTAAGGACACACTCTTGCCTTCGGAATGCCCGGTATTGTAGATGGATAAGGCTGAGAAGAACCCGAATCTTCAGCACTATCAGCCCCATCACCAGAATTCATATCCATTAATATTTTGTGACGCTCCTTGCACTCTTTAGGCTTGCGAAAAATACACTGCATGGTACAAAGTCATAAGAGCAACACCCAAGACATAGACTATGAAAACCAACATTTCAAATGCACATAGATCATCCTCACAATAGACAATAAGCATAAGGTGCACCAGCAATAACACTAACCTTCAAGTGCAGTGTGCTGTTGATTGCATCACTTATGAGTTCCCAATTTGGGCCCATATCATGTACAAGAACAACAAGTGCCTAAGGTAACAAAAACAGTAAATCTTGTTCAGTTATTGGCAAGTCTACAACATCTGAAGAGAGAACAATTTGATAAAATTAATAATGACATATTAACCTGATCTTCAAAAAGGGACCATGGACCTCCAGAACCTGGCTGCCCAGCAGACATCTGCAAAAAGTTTACATTCACATTCACAGTATAAGACGTAAGTAAAAGGTGTTTTTTTTTTTTTTCCGTCAAACAGGATATCAACAAAGAGTTACCTTTAGTGATTTAGTTTTCCGTCCCCTATCTCGACCACCAATCAACTTAATAAATTTACTGGTATTGGACATATTACTCATTTGAGATGCCACTGGAGAAGGATTGGACCCAGGCATTGGAGTAATACTGTCATAAGTATTATCTAGAGATTGCTTTAATATCTTTGGCTTCTTGGCCGTATGTTGCCCATATAAACCTGCAGAGTACACAGTTGAATACATAAATGAGAGTTCCATAGCATTTCAAATCAAAGGCTAAAACAAATATCCAAGTGAAGACAGGTACCAATTGTTCCATTGGAATCAAAATGATGACCCTCCAATCCCTTTTTGGAATGATCCCTCTGCTAATTCAAGACACCATCAGTTATTTGATTACCACTTCAGAATATAGTTCACAGGACTCAATGCAACACTTAATTTGAGGGAGAATGAAATTTAAACTACATGAATTGAAAATCAAGCTTGCAAAATAAGAAATTGCATAGAAATATAAAACACAATCTAAAAGAATAATGTACAAGTGGAAAAAATTAAAAATAAAAAAGAGAAAATTATTAAGCATGGCAGACCCAGATCATATCTAACAATGTTACTAATTACCTGTTCGTTCAGGATAGCAGATTCCAGTTGCCATCCTGGATCATAGGTAGAACCCTGCAACCATAAAGAATACAATAAGCTTAGCCAGTGATTAAGGTAAAAGAACTAAAGAACCTTCCATATTATTCCATGGATAAGTCGGTCCAGTTGAAATATGAGTACTTCATGTACCAGATGTTTGGCCTTCTTCTTTTTAGGCTTCATTGATGTTTCTGCATAGTCATATGGTAACTGCTTTTCAAAGTCCCCAAGAGACTCAACCTCCATACTTTTCTGGAACTGAGATCCGCCATGTAAAGTACTCTGATCATCCTGAAAAGAATTAGTATCACCACTTGAAGCATCTGTCTTATTCGGGGCCTGAACATTCCCAGCAGGCCCAGCACCAAATGGACTAACGACCCTCTGCCTGGAAGCAGTGCGCATGCGTTTTGTTGGAATTGAACCAACATTGAGACTAGCAGGCCTTTTCCCCATCGACATGGACTCCTGAGTTGCAGTCGTGCAGTTCCCGTAAGGCAGATCAGCTCCTTCATATGACCTAGAAGCATGTAACTTCAAGTTCCTTCGTTTCTTCTGGTTAGATTTTAATGACCTGCTACCTTCAAATGCTCCAGGCAAATAATAGGTGCTTGTTTCTCCTTCATCCTCATCATATGCAGTCTCTTGAAAACCAAACTCTGAGATTGAATATAACGACTTAGTAAGCACAAATTAAAAAAACATGAACTCAATTTAGTTATACAAAAACAGTCTTGAGTTTGTACCCGCTCCTGCATCATACATAGATGTCTCAACCTCCTCTTGCATGCTACTGACAGTTCTCTGAAATTTGGCAGGTTGCTCAATCAGCAAGAATAAACCAAATTGAATTCAAAGAGTTACCAAATCAATTATGTAAGAGGCATAATATAAACAAAAAAATTCCTTCCTGTGATAACCAATATATACACGAGTAACCAATTCACATTGGAATTTGATTCCCCCTATTCTCCTTTTAAAATGTGATGAATCCTTGGAGAAACCAGAAACAGGAAGCACCTAATCATTAACACTGGTGTGTGGTGCATTTACCTCAAACTGAACCAAATGAGATTCAATTGATTTTCTATAGGTTTCCATTGCACCAGAGGGAACTGCATAAAAGAGGTTTTCCTGCAAAAACAAAAACTCAGTTTTTAAGAAACAAACAATAAAAAGCCACGTATAGAATTCAGGTTGCCCTGGTGAATTGGGTAGTTAGCTTGCCTCTACCATGTTCGAGATATAAGTCCCTGTGGTTGCAAATGTATAAATTTTATACAACATATTTATATAAAAATATATTAAAAGGCAGGCGAGAGTTAACCCTTAAAGATACAACACAAGGGATTCTGAAGGGCGGTCACCTAATAATTTCTATGTTATAATAGTTAACAATTACCTTCGTGTGAGTGGGTGTATATGTGAGATAGATAGATAATAGAGAGAGAGAGAGAGGTTGGGTAGGGCCAATGTCATTATAGATAACTTCGCCAACAAAAATAATCATCAAGAACTTGACCATACCTCTGTAAGATGATCCTCCCACGACATTTCTGTAATGCCTAAATCAGAAATTCTCTCAGGAGTAGGAGGTGCTTGTGCTTGAAGGCCAGGACGCAGAGAGTTGTTATACTTCAAAAATCTCACTGCATATCCCTGCACTGAAAGTGAAAGATCTTTTTGGGGATGCTGTGGCTCCAAATCTTTGATTGGCTCCTGCCCATGACCATTATTTAGAACATATAGCACATACATTGTTAGACAAAAGTTATTGCATCCTCTGGCTATAAGAACAATATCAATGGATACAAAAAACGAACACATGAAACAAGTTTTTCAGCAAATGAAATCAACTTTAAGCAAAGAACCAGAAGGTGCATCTCAAAATTTAGAGAATTCATTCCCGCCTAAAATAGGCAAAAGAATATTACATTACTCAAATTCAAACATCCATGTGATTACTCATTCCTAGAGAATTCTAAAGCAATTTGCAACCCTCTTTGAAACTATAAGCTTTGCATAACTCCAATCATTTATTTAAGGGCATTATGCATAAAGAAGAGAATTGTATGCATCAAGAACTCCGACAAGCCTCTCTAGTTCTGTAAGTTCAAAATCACCTTGAGCATGGGAAATAATTAATCTGACCCATGCTTAAGGTGACAGTGTATTTTCTAATGGCATAAACTCTCTCTCTTCAACTAATAATTAGCTTATAAAGTAATCTAAAAGTTCAAAAGGAAAAAGTGACCACCAAAGGTGTCTATCACAACAAAATTGACTATCAGACATGGACCAATAATTAAACAGTTATCAGATGCTAAAAGTAAAGGGAAACAAAGCACATACATAGCATGTGATTACCATCACTAAATTGACCAAAAGTAAAAACCATTGAAAGAAAGGTCCAGAAAAATGACCAATACCATATTAGGTTCCCCATTCTTGTCTTTGGAAGTTTCGTTCCTTCCAATCCTCATTGATTCAACCAAATTATAGTTACAGTCCTTTTGACAAGAGCTTGAATCATCACCCTTCAAAAGGGTCTCAGCTGAAACCCAAAATTGGTTGACAGCCTTTGCCAGGTCATGAGCCACTTTTGTTAGCTCCCAATGTTGATGTTGGGATTCAATTTTCAACCGAGAAGCAAAAGCAGCACGATGACATATTTGCGCAGCGGCAGTAAGCTTCCAAAGACGTTCCTATAAACACAGAATAAATGAACAAAAATGTTTACGAAACTAAAAACTAGAGACATTAATATTAGTTAGTTTCCACAATATGTAATCATATCATACCTGCGCAAAATCATTTGCCAACCAAGCCATTTCCTCGAGGACAAAATCCCACTGAGACTTTCGGCGATTCTCCGATGGTAAAGAACGAACTGATAATTCAGCAATCCTCTTACGCTTAGCCTGATTATTGCAAATGATAAGGTAAGTAAAAGGCTCCTTCAAAGTTTGCAACATTAGACATCATAAATTGCAGGGAAACAGGAAATAACCTCTATCATTCGAGCCTCTTCCAGAATAGAATCTTCTTGTGACTTGTCTATCACTTTCAAGTAAACTCCAGGAGTCAGACAGTCAGAACCTGCAGCAGTATCTCTCCCTGACAACGCAGTCTCAGTAACCACATGCATTGATGAATCTTGAGGACCCTGGGATATGCCAGTGCAAAAGTTCTCTTTGTTGATGTTGGAACTATTATCCAAAGCTACATCCACCTTATCAGCTTCTGACATAAAAGGGTCACTTGGTTGTTCTCCCTCAACATTTGATTGGAACTTAACTTCATTATGCAACCCAGATATACTTTCACTTATGTCTCCCTCAACTTTGACTTCCCTATTCCCAGAGTTGTTTTGACAAACAGAAGCCTGATTATCATTAACAATAGCACCACTATCAACAGCTTTGGTTTCCTTATCTTCTTGTACCATTAAGCCACCAGCTGGATTTTGTGTCCCATCCACACCTGATGATTCGATAATATTTCTATTATCAGCGTTCCTTGTAGTAGTACACATGTCACTATCATTATTTACATCTAATCCTACACTAGTTTGGGTGCAAGAAGACTCTGAATCTAAACCCTTCGTGCTTAGAGCTGCACTGCTAATTTGACCTTCATGTGGCACGCTTTTACTCTCTCTATTTAAATTGTTAAACCCATTGACCTGCACCGAACTAAGTTCATTTTCAGTCTTTGTTGTAGCAGCACAGGGAGGACACTCAAGGACGGATGATGCTAGTAGTTTCCCTTCTGCAACATCAGATCTCTCAGAAACAACATCAATGGGGGTTTCCTGAGCATCAATCTGAGATGGTTCACTATGCTGGCTATCCCTCAAACTTTTAAGAGGTGTAACATCCAATTTGTTTTGAGATCCATCTTTCATAGGACTAGTAATTACGTCGGGGGTTTGCACCCCCTCCAAGGCCATATCGAATTGATTATCAGAAGTTACAGTCTTGGGAAGAATATCACCATTTGAACTCGCATACTTTAGGTTAGCACCAGAAGGTATATTCTGGTCCCTTTGGTTGTTTGTTTCAGATATCGGCCTCTTAGGATCCTTTGACACCCCACGGGCAGGTAAAGAAGATCCCTGAACACCACGACCCTGTATATCTACTGAATTTGATCGAGGGCCATCATGATTTGGTCTAGACCTGTTCCTTCGAGCATATGGACGGAACATAGTCGAGTCTTCTGATTCCTTGGGGTTTTGAGTCCCATCCATCTGGGAAAACTGTTCTGATGGACCTCTGTTATTCCTTCTACTAAGATGCACAGAATTCATTTCCCCTTCGGGAGCATCACTGCCGCCATCAAATAGTAAGAGATTATCAGCGCTATTGGGTTCACAAAGTGTAGGAACCTCTGGTCGACCGCTACTTTCAACAGAGTCCCCATGTGGTGATGCAGTCAACGCAAAACTACCTTTTGCTTCACTGAAACCACAACCACGACATAAGGAAGGAAAAATGAAGAGAATTAGCCACTTGACAAAAAATCATCAACAACCCATTTATGAACAAGCAAAGAAAAAAAAAAACCTGGTTACAAACTGTTCTGGATGCTGATCAGTGAGTGAAGTAGACTGGACACTAACAGAAGCTCCATTCCCAATCTTGAAGTCCAAAGGATTGCCACCCTGAAAGTCATTAAATTGTGATAATCAGTACATGAAGAAGCCAAAAATAAATCAGCACCTTGAGATTAAATTTCCATACTTTCTCAAGAAATTCTAGCTCCCTTCTTCTTTCCTCCCTCACATCATACTCCTGCCTGTTATCAGAAAATAACAGTTCATTGTATACTACATGCAGACATGAAAATATCCAAATGTAGAAGTTAAAGAAGAAGAGAAAGCAAACCTAAGCTCTGCTTGGGCCTTCTCAATTGCTGCTCGGCGTGGAGAGGTTTTCAAACCAATACCAACTCCACTGTCAACCACTCCACCCATGGAATCAACCTCTGCATTTACTAGGAGAGCAGATCCTGAGCTACATCCATGCATTCCGACCTTAATGCCCACAATCTTTAATCTCCCATCTTATCCAAAGTCTATAAAAACAAACAAGAATCCAGAACTTACTATGTAATTTTCTATTTATAAACAAAGAGGAGAACCTGATAAACAAGGAATAAAAATAAACTTTAGTTCACTAAATTTGGATTGCTGCATCGTAAGCAACCAGGAGAAAATGTCCACATTCGACTAAAAAGCATCTGAACAGTCTTGAGTTATGATGTTCTTCTAAACAAAACTAGAAACAGGTATAACATGATTTGCTAGGACACAAAGCTCAAAATCAAAATAGAAACAGACAAACACAAAGATATGCACATTGTCAAACTCATATGGAGCCCAACACACAAGCTTAGGAAGTGGTAAGATAATCAGCTAATGTATATATGAAACATCATAATATGACTGCAGGTTTCTTAGACCAAATCTAACTATAGTTCCTCTCCTTCCGGAAATCAATGAGTGGTAGGAGGAAATAAGGATTAAAAGCATTTTAAGAACTTAAAATCATAAAAAAAAAAAAATAAGAGGAAGGAAGTATGTGAATTCAAGATGATCATAAACAGTCATCATTCCCCATCTTTCAAAAAATGATTTTCCACAATTTATATATATCAATGTATGGTAGTTTCATTCTGCAGAGCATTTCACAATTTAAATCAAATCCACGAGATGCTAAAATTGAAGGGCAATATAAGCAGCCACATTGCATGAGTGGAAAGTCTTCAGGTTCAAACCAAGCACTAACAACTGAACAGGTGAAACCTAGTTCAAACAGCTAAGTATAGAAAAGGAAATATGTGGTCTGCCAAAAAAAAGGAACATGAAAAAGCAACGACCGAAATATGGTAAGTCATTACTTGCATAAAATATACTGTACGTATATATGATTCGATACTAATAATGCTATGATTTTGAGCAACAACTGCATGCAAGATGCTTGCAGACAATGATTTCCTTCGAATTCACCCAGGGCACTTCCATTTACATCCACTAAAGCTACAAAGCCACTAGCGTACAACTCAAAGAAAGTACATACTCGATTCCCCATGTGGTGCACGTCGAATTCTGGCCTTCATTCCCATATCAAAACAATAAGCGCACAGATAGCAAAATTTACACAGTAACCCTCGAGCATTTAATCACAATGCATTACACAATCACAACGAAAGACACCTCCTCACAAATTGCCCTAACGAGCGAAACCCTAATTCCATTCAACCCCAAGCAAACGCCTAATTTCAAAAATTCTAGGGTTTCCGTGACAAAAACCTAACACGAGCAGAGCAGCAAAAATACCTGAAATTGGGAACGGGATAGCAAAATTGGGAGCTAGGGCACGACGTTGAGGCCACTGAGAACTTCAATTTTGGGAAATTTCTCTCTCCTAGGGTTTTGAACAAACACAAAAAAAGCTCAGAAATGGAACGGGACGGAGTTTGCCCTAGCACAAAACACCTCTCTCCAAATGTCAGCCATGGAATGGATGGTTAGACTGGCTGAAAAACTCTCAATCTGTGAGTGATTGATTTCTGGTTTTGGGAATTAGGTTTTCGGATTGATATTTTCGTTGCGTATTTGGGGGTGAAGAGTTTGGGGAGTATGCGACCTCTGCGAATAGTGGGCTCTGTGCGCATGGGGGAAGAAGACGAACACGAACGAAGAGGGCTTTAGAGAAATTGGACGTACATTTTGGGCTTTTTATTATTACGTCCTTCAAATTTTTATTTTTTCGAGTTCGATTGAGGTTTCGATGGGGAAGAAGAAACAGGCCAAAATTCAAATACATGAATTTTATTTATTTTTTTTTTTTTTTAATCACTAAAAAGGAAATATTCCTATTGATTTCTTTTTCATCTCTTCATCTCAATTTCACATAAATTTAACTTAGATTTTGTTCTATATATTGATACTTATGTTTCGATTGTGACTAACTGTTACGGTAATTCGGGATAGATCTTATGTTTTTTTTTCTTTACGTGATCATGAATTTTTTCAAATTTGTATAGATTTAACTGAGATTTTTTTTTTTGTTACACACGTTTTGATTGTGAATTGACCACTTACGATCATTTGATATTTCTTTCTCTATGTATTTATAATTTTCTTTGAATTTATATAAATTTATTGGAATTTTGTTATGTTAATTGACACTCGTATTTCAATTGAAAACTAACTATTATTGTCATCAGCAATATGATCTTATGATATATCTTTTTCTGCATATTGATAAATTTCTCCAAAAATTAAATTTAGCTAAATTTGTTTAGTTTTTGTTTCTTGTTACACACATTTGATTTGCAAATTGACTATGTTGGTCATCTGTTAACTAGTCTTATTGTATCTAGTTTTTTTATATCTTTATAACCTTCTTCAAAAGGAAATGTTAAGGAGATTACATATTTGTACCACATCAGTATGTCACATCCTGGACCGGGGCAAATCACTTCCTGGGCCCGCTCCACCACTGTAGCACGATATTGTCCGCTTTGGGCTTACCATTCCCTTACGGTTTTGTTTTTGGGAACTCACGAGCAACTTCCCAGTGGGTCACCCATCGTGGGATTGCTCTAGCCCCCTTCTCGCTTAACTTCGGAATTCCTATGGAACCCGAAGCCAGTGAGCTCCCAAAAAGCCTAGTGCTAAGTAGGGATGGGATATACATATAAGGATCACTCCCATGGACAATGTGGGATGTCACAATCCACCCCCCTTAGGGGCCCGACGTCCTCGTCGGCACACACTCGACCACACAATCCACTCCTCTTAGGGGACCGACGTCCTCGTCGACACACACGCGACCAGGGGTTAGGCTCTGATACCAAATTGTCACATCCCGCCCTGGACGAGACCACTTCCCAGGCTCGACTCAACTACCGTAGCACGATATTGTCCGCTTTGGGCTTACCATTCCTTCACGGTTTTGTTTTTGGGAACCCACGAGCAACTTCCCAGTAGGTCACCCATCATGGGATTGCTCTAGCCCCCTTCTCGCTTAACTTCAGAGTTCCTACAGAACCCGAAGCCAGTGAGCTCCCAAAAGGCATTGTGCTAAGTAGGGATGAGATATACATATAAGGATCACTCCCCTGGACGATGTGGGATGTCACAAGTATATCATTTAACGTGGTAAGTGATATGTACATAACACGTCAATTAATGAATCTATATGATTGGATGTTGGTTGTATGCATCATTTGACACATGAGATTGTATGGTTATCTAATATAGTCTCCTTAGCATTATTCTTCTTCAAATATGCATAACTTCAGAGATTTCATTATGTTTCTTGATACTCATGTTTCGACTCTTAACTGACCATTTACGGTCATTCATGGAATCACATAATGATTTTATAATATTTCTTTATTTAAGTATTTATAAGTTTCTTCAAATTTATATAATTTTAATTAATATTTCATTGTTTTGTTTCTTAATGCTCATGTTTCGATTAGGAATCAACTATTTTGGACATTATCTTGCAATTATAATTTTTTTAAATAAAATAAAATTTATCAACCCAAAAATAATAAGCTATACACTTTTTGAATTTCTCTCTCTCTCTCTCTCTCTCTCTCTCTCTGCATTTTTTCCTCAATGCAAGTAAATGGTCTTTCCACATTATCTGATAATTCTAGATTCTATTGCAATTTATTTTAATATATATATATATATATATATTTTTTTTTTTTGTTAAAAGGTTGATATCTATAAACGGTTGAAGAAGGTCGTTGGCAGTTTCTTAATTTAAAATGCATGATTACAACTTTTAGCCTAATAAATACAGTAGCATATTTGGTGGGGTGGTCCTATCCACACTAACACACCTTGACCTAAATCAAGGCGTGCTGGGTATCACCGGCGACGGCCAACACGCCTTGATATAGGTCGGGGTGTGTCACACACACTCGTTTTACCTCTCACACATTCTTTGTTAATTTTTGTTCTTTGATCTTTTTCAATCAATTAGATTCGATGGTCAAAAATTAAGAGAATGAGTGAGAAGTAAAAATTGATGTGTGGGTAGCACCACCCATTTTTATGCTGAAATTTCAACTCAATATATCAGCTCAATTACTACTCTTAGATGTATTGAAACACACTATCATTTACGTATTTTACAAGAAGACTAGAGGAAGTGCACATATCCTATACATTGTGAATAGCCTATCTTAACCGTATATTTTATAGTTGGAATCATTCAATTTTTTAATTTTTCATTGAAGATCATCCTTACATAAAATCATTCGAATTGGAGACCATTTATGCATCAAAATGTATGAACAAATCGATAACATATCCATGAAGAAACTTTCCATTTATTTGATTCATTTACATGGCTAAACAATCTCTAATTCGAATTATTCTTTTTAGGAATAATTTTTAAATAAAATATTAAAAAATTAAACAATTTTGATTATAAAATTTATACACTGAAGATATGTTAATCACAAGAAGTGAAATATGTACCTTCCCCATAAGAAATGCAAATATTATCCAAAAATACAAGTCAAAACAAGATAATGAGAATAGCATCTTTATTATTCCCTAATGTGAATCAATAAAACAAAATATAAAAACAAAAATTAAAACAAAATAAGACAATGAGAGTAGCATCTTTATTATCACTAATCTGAATCTATAAAATAAAATATAAAAAAAATTAAAACACAGAACATTTTCTTTACTCTTGGGTGGATGGTAATTTTCCTCCCCAAGGAGTCTGATTTCAACTTGTGTTCCTCATTTGCAAGTTATCATAAACACCAAGTAAAAACTTGACGATTATTAATCGATTTGCCCCTTGAAATTATTTAATCTCATTTTGCACTTTGAAATTTATTTTGTCTTACTTTGCCTCTGGAGATTGCCATTTTTTTCTCATTTAATTTTATTTCACCCAATTTTTGTCAATTTCACAAGTCTAAATTCCTCTCTACTCTTTCAGTTAACCCTAGTTTGTTTCCCTTCTTTTCTTGCAACAATTCACATTTGGCCTAGTAAACATGGGGTGATCAACCAAAATCCTAACCTAAGTGCCACATCGTCAAGCATAGGGCTTATCTTTGCATGCGTAAAAACTAAAATGTCCTCACTTCCCTTTAATTTAATGTCTATTTGACGAGCTGATTTAGGTTTCATTATAAGTGGTATTCCTCTTCACATTAGTATTATAGTCTAGTGGTATTCCAATTCACTTGTAGATGAGAGATATTAGGTTGAATTATCACCAAAGGTGAAATTGAACCACAATATTGCTAGCCTATTATGAGACTTAGCTTGCTCTCCTTCACCCCTTAGTGTAGATAATATTGTTTGTTAAAAATGCCTATTTGATGAAATAGACGAACATAGAGTGAAATGAGACTAAACGAGACAAAGATAAAAATTTCAAGGAATGAAGTAAGACAAAACAAGTTTCATAGAGTAAAATAAGACTAAATGGCTGTTTTAGGGGGCAAATCGATTAATAAGCCAAAACTTAACTATCCACCTTACTCTTTCATTTCTACTTATTTCTCTTAAAACTTCTTTATCTCTTACTAAGTAATTAGGAGAAAATTTTTGCCCTCCCAATCCTTGTATCACGTTCTATCCAGTGACTTTTGATCTCTAACCTTTATGTTTGCTACTGTGATCTTTAGCATGAAGTGGTATGACAGATTTATCCAAGTTGTTTGGGTGCAATTAGAGTACTCTCCATTTGTTGGGAGATGAACTTGGTTTGTAAAGCTAGTCCAACCATAAGTTTAAACTGGTACAATAGCATTTTGTACGTCTTTTAAGATAAATAGTCACCGAATAGTACTGACTAAATTAGCATAAGAAATTGAGTACCTAAAGGATAGTGTCTCACCGGATACATGAGGTAAGTCCCCACAAATGGAAACAATATAAAGACCAAAGTGGTGGAGCCTAGGGGCATTTTGAATATAAAACTTAGCCCACCCACATGTAGCTATTCTTTGCGGAACGAGGATCCTCTTTGTGAGGATCTCAGGGATTATCCAATCACGTCCGTTCATTGTACATCGTGTGACCATTTTTCGTTAGGTACTGTTTATATTCAATCTTAAATATTAAAAAAATTACAATGATTTCTGATCGCATGATATACGATAAACCAATGTGATTGGAAGATTCCTAAAATCTTCACAAAGATTACCCAGAGATGATCCTCATTCTTCCTTACTATTGCTGTGTAGCTGCATGCATGGATCCCACTAATTTTTTTTTCTTTTGTTTATTGATGGGAAATCAATGATCTTGATAGCTTTTTGGTTTTTTTTTTTTTTTTTTTTTTTCTGTTTAGATCAATGACTGCGAAACTGACAATGATTTTTAATTTTTTAGTTTATAAACTTAAAGATTATACTATAAGGACATTCTCATTGAAGCTAATATTATTTTAGGGACAAGTATATTCCTTTTAAATTCCTAGATGATCTAAAATATGATGGTGGGAGTTCCTAAATAAGAACTCTCATTCGAGATGCTTGATACAGCCTACATTTCTTTGATTTTTTTTTTTAATCTTTAATTTTCTGAATACACTTCCCCAAGTCCAACGTAAGATAGAACATTTCTCAGAACTTTTATTTTTTTGCTTCAAGCTCTCAAAATTACCAAAATTGTTTAACTTTACTTCTTTTCTTGGAACTTAAATGTGGGTCTCAGATGAACTTGGCATTAATCTGAGTTCCAAGTCATCAAGTTTTCGACTTCCACCATATCTGTCCGTCATGTTTACCAGTTCCACCACCTCTGTCGTCCACTATTTTCACTCTCGATTGGTATCGATGTCGTCGCTTTGTTTGACACAAAAAGACCGAGTCGAAATCAACACTTACAGGTGAATTTTAGTTCAAGAAATGAAAAAGAAACGCACAAAGATTGATAAAACTCGAAAACTTAACGATTATACCGCACAAAAATAGAAGATACTCAAGAATCTCGACACAAGATCGATAAAACCCTACAGAAAGCAATTCATTGAGCAAATATTTCTTGTAGATAGCTCAAATGGTGAACTTTAAATGCACGTATGAACGAAATTTCAAGAACATTACACTTTCAGAGAGTTCGTGGAAACATTTGCAAAACTTTCATGGTAAAGTTATTCAAAACTATTTAATTACGTTGAATAGTTCACCAAATACTATTTTAAACTTTTTAAGTGCTACCAAATACTTCACCAGGTTGTATAGGGTGAACAGGTTGGCAGTTCTAAAACCTCGTTTTAGCAAAGGAGGACTGCTTTCTGAAGACGGTGTTGTGGTGATTCAACACGACAACTTCTAATCGAATTTTGGAGATGGTACCTATTTACATGTGTTGTGGCTTGATCGACTTCCTCAAGGATTCTGGATGAAAATAATCTACCCAAGTTGGATATGTTCAAACTGCAGTCATGCAATGGATGCCATTTTCTTGCCTTGACCGACTTCCTTATATTCTAGTTCCATTTGCAAGGGGCATTTCTCTTGGTTAGTTAGGAGCGTTCACCCTTTGCACTCGAGATTTTGAGTTTGATTTCCCCTTCTAAAATTGCTTGTACATTTCTAGAGAAAGTTCCATGTTTTTATTGTTATATGTACTTTTTCAAGTCATCTACATGGATCAGCTTTGTTGCTCATCTTAACTTGTTTTATGAGCTCAAAGTTGTAAGGTTTTCTCTTTATGTGCGTTCGCCTCTAATTCAATATTTTAACTTGGTTTATGTGTTTTGTCTTGTCTTTTATTGGATTTTCAATGAAGTATTATATTGCCAAAAGAAAAAGAGAAAAAAAGATGCATCTTCTTTGCACAAAATGAAACTACAAACATTTGAGGAAATTGTAGGAATGGTCTCTTAATTTTAATTAAATTGGAGTAATGATTTCTTAACTAAAAATTCATGACCATAGATCTCTTAACTCATCAAAACATGCAACTATGATCATTTTCATCAACTCCGTTAGAACTTCCATCAAAATGAGTTACGCGCCACGCATGTGAGACTGAATCCAAGGGCAAAACTAAATAAGAAAAATTGTAGCAACGATCCCTCAACTTTAACCCAATTGGAACAATAGTCCCTCAACTTTAACCCAATTGTATTAGTTGTCCTTACACCATGACTTATTTTGGCAAAGTTGGCGAAAAAGACTATAGTTGCATATTTTGATGAGTTAATGGACCATTAGTCCTGAATTTTTAATTAAGAGATCATTACTCTAATTGAGTCAAAGTTGAGAGACCATTGCTATAATTTTCTCTAAACCTTTTGATAATATTACATGAAGGAGCAGTACTCGGAAATGTGGTAAATTGCAAATAAGCTTGAAAATCTTAAAGGATAATATGTCGCGCCTTAATTTTGGTCAGAGTTTATCAATGTCAGTTGTAAAATTGGAAGGTCCTAAACATGTTACTTATGTACCTCCAACTGCATGCCACCATTATATAAGCTTAAGTGTCATAGTAGTTCTTGAAAAATTGCGTATATACGCAAGTCTTATCTGCAACATGAATAACATGTTTAAGCTCTCGCAAATTGTCCACTAATATATATTCAAGAATTTCCAAGTTTTTTTGCATTTTACGACATTCCCCGTCATTGGAACCCCCGTCATCGTTACGATGATGGGTGAGGTTTCAGTTAATTTTTCATATTTGGTCTTTGTTTCTGAAACTGAAAATAGAGAGAACGTGTATTCACTAAATAACAACTACAGAAACTGTTTATATTCGGAAAGTGACTTCTCAAATTAATGTACATGTTGGTGTCTAGGTTTGTCTCACTTTCTTTTTTTTTCTCCTAACTTTATGGGGTTGTTTGACTGGTTTTGCAAGTTTAGACCTTTAGGTTTGGTTTTAGAGGGGTTATGTTTCATGTTCCTCCTCTTTTTTCTTTATTTCATTCTCGTTTTTTGTTTTTAGAAAGGTAAGGTTTATGTCCCCTCTTCTTTTTCGTATATTCCTTTTTATTGTCTTTGTTTTTTGAGGAGTAAAGTTTATATCCTTCCTGACTAGTTGTAACTTATTTTTTCATTATCAATAAAATTTCCCTCGTACCGTCGAGGTTTTCCAAAAAAAAAAAAAAAAAAAAAAAAAAAAAAGAAGAAGAAAGAACTAAATAGAAAATAGAAAAAAAATGAAAATTTAGTTTACTTATGCCCAAGAGGATCTTGGAGATTCTCCGATCACATCCGTTCATCGTATATCGTGCGCTCAGAAATCATTATAAATTATTTATTTAAAATTGAATATAAACAAGTATCTGACAAAAACTGACCACACATTGTATGATAAACAGATGTGATTGGTATATCATGCGCTTAGAAATCATTGTAAATTATTTACTTAAAATTGAATATAAACAGTATTTGATAAAAACTGATCGTAAAATATATAATGAACATATATGATTAAAGAATCTTCGAAATTCTCACAAAAATGACCCGAGAGGATCCTCTCCACTTATGCAACCATTATTGCTTCTGGTTGTTCTAGCGTCAAATCCGAGTACTGCTCCTCCATGTAAGATTATCAAAAAGTTTGTAGTTCCACTACATAATTTTGCATGAAGTGACATCTTTTTTTCTTCGTTTATTGGGCAAAAAGATACTTTACCAAAGAATTCAATAAAAAAACAAGGGGAAACACATAAGTCAGGTTGAAATATTGTATTAAAGGTGATGAAACACAAAATAAAAGAGAAAAGCTTACAACTTTTGAGCTCTTAAATAAAGTTAAGATGAGTAATAAAGATGATCTATTTACATGATGATAAAGTATAACAACAACAATAAAGTTTTTTTCCACTAAGGCCTGGTTTGGTACTGAAGTAATTCTGAAAAAAACTGGTATAAAAAAAAATTAGGAGCTATTTTTGTGTTTGGTAAACATTCAGCTTCAATTTTTTTTCACAGTTTTGGGTGAAAAAAACCAAAAACAAGAAGCTGCAAAACCCAACTTTGAAAAACCGGTTTTTTTTCATATCTGTTTTACATAAAAGTTTACCAAACACTATAATACTGCTTTTTTTTTTTTCAAAAGCACTTTTACAAAAAAGTTTACCAAATAATCTGTTGCTTTATTTCACAGCTGCTTATTCTCACAGCACAGCAGAATCAGTTTTTTTTTTAAAGCACAGCAATACCAAACCAGCCCTAAGTGGGGTCGGCTATATGAATCCTAGTACACCATTGCGCTCAGTTCTATGTCATGTCCTCCGTTAGATTCAAGTACTCTAAGTCTTTTCTTAGAGTCTCTTCCAAAGTTTTCCTAGGTCTTCCTCTACCCGTTCAGCCCTAGACCTCTATACCGTAGTCGTATCTTCTAATCAGAGCATCAGTAAGCCTTCTTTGCACATGTCCAAACCACTATAACAGATTTTTTCTCATCTTTCCTTCAATTTCGGCTACTCCTAATTTATCTCGGATATCCTCATTTCTAATCTTATCCTTTCTCGTGTGCCCCACACATCCAACGAAGCATTCTCATCTCCGTTACACCCATTTTATGTATGTGTTGATGCTTCACCGCCCAACATTCCGTGCCATACAGCATCGCCGGCCTTATTGTCGTCCTATAAAATTTTCCCTTGAACTTCAGTAGCATACGACGATTACACAACACACCGGATGCACTCTTCCACTTCATCCATCCAGCTTGTATTCTATGGTTGAAGTATCCATCTAATTCTCTGTTCTTTTGCAAGATAAATCCTAGGTAACGAAAGCGGTCACTCTTTGGTACTTTCTAATCTCCGATCCTCACCCCTAACTCATTTTGGCCTCCATTTGCACTGAACTTGCACTCCATATATTCTGTCTTTGATCGGCTTAGACGAAGACCTTTACATTCCAACACTTCTCTCCAAAGGTTAAGCTTAGCATTTACCCCTTCATGAGTTTCATCTATCAACACTATATCGTTTGCGAAAAGCATACACCAAGGAATATCATCTTAAATATGTCTCATTAACTCATCCATTATCAGTGCAAAAAGGTAAAGACTTAAAGATGAGCCTTGATGTAACCCTATAGTTATGGGGAAGCTTTCGGTTTGTCCTTCATGATGACAAAGTATATATAACAAAAAAAATGAAACTTTCCAAAAATGTAAGAACTCTGGTTTGGTGTGGAGGAATCGAACTTGAAACCTCGAGAGCAAAGGCTAAACAATTGGACACGTGTTTAACTTCTGGTAATCAAGAATGACGATTAGCTTAATATAAACGGCAACATTAGCACATTTTCAAACAAGTTAACCTTGGGTTGTATTTTATTCCTCTCTCTGTGATTATATCAATAGTGAAAGAAAAAAAAAATCTAATAAACTACTGGAATTAACGAAATCGAAATCGAGCTCAACACGTTTGAGTGCAAATTTGAATAAAACTCAAGCTAACCAACAAACAAATTGCTTGAAGCTTGTAAAGTAAACCCTTCTGCTAGATTTTCCTATGCATTCCTACATTTCTAAGCAAACAAACGAAGAACAAGTAGAAACCCATATAAAATTCCCCAAAACTCGATTTGAGCCAAAAAAATGGAAGAAGGACTGACCTTGCGAGCAGAATCCCAACGCAGAGCAGTTGTCCGACTTTGAAAATGAACATTAAGGTGTGGATTGCAGGAATGGGGGCGCGTCACTACTAGAGGCCGCCAATACACGGGTTATGGAATTGAAAAATCGCACCTCTTTGATTCCTAACTAAAAGATTTGTGTCACTGAGTGGGAAGGCTCAAGTTTAAATTCTTTTTTTGTCTTGAATTCCAAGGACTTCAAATTTTCTTATACGTGGGAAAACTAAATCATAGAATGGTAATAATTACTAGCTACAAATGACAAAGCTCTCATTCCCACGTAATTTTTCACCACAGAGTAATCATTACGCCCATAATTATCCTCCAGACCTTATGACAGTAATCGTTTTTTTTTTTTTTTTTTTGAAAGGAAACGAATATGACAGTAATCGTTTAAGTTGTCTTTCATCAGACAAGAACTTGTATTTTCTGAATCTCAACCAACGATTTGCAGTAGGCTCTTCCTTGGATATCAAGAAACCCCGTCCCATTCATTCTTGGTACGTTTTTCCCATGGCTTGAATGCTTTCTTCCTTCTGCATTAATTCTAGTTTTGAATTTTCCCATGAAACTTTAGAAAATGTTTTCGTGAATTCTCTGTAAGACGGTGTTACACCTACTCAACGTTACCCACTTTTAGTGCGTTATATACCCACATACAGCAAACAGATGGACCTCCAAGACTTACTCAACCTGCCCAATCTTCACCATCTTTAGCTGGCTTTCTCTGCCAACCACAACAGACTGGTGGGGACTCAGAACCGGACACAAGAATAACTGCTCGAACATCACAGAATGTAACAATGGCTGAATACTCTGTAAGCAGATAGCAATTGGATGATGAAGAATGCGGCACCGCACGAAGAATGTGAAGGTTCCTGAAAACATGGTTCAGAAGGTGATAATGTTGAAGCAAATGTGGATGATGAATATGGTGAAAAGACACACTAGAAAAGGCAAAGCAAGTGTGCGTAATAGAAGGGTTTGCATTTGAAAACATAGACAAAATAGATGGCACATTGTCAACTGGAGGACAGAGCTTACATCAGACTTAGTTAATCACTCCAATACTTTTAGATGATGCTCCTATAGAAAAATAATTTAGTACCTGGAATAACTACCTAATTCATCAATTACAATTTACTAATAGCAATTTTTCAAATTACCATCTCAAAGACTCAAACCCAAATATTATTCAAGATGTGTCTGTGCTTAATGTGTACACGTGTGAATTTGTTTTCGTTCTCTCTCTTTTTTCTTTTTAAAAAGAATGGACTGTGAATATAAAAAGACTGCATACGTTATCAGTAAGACAATAACATGTGGCAATTTACTTTATTCACGGATTCACTAAAATTTAAAAAATGGTATTCCACAATGTTGCAGGCTTAGTACACTTTACAAGTCATATAACAGCATTAGCATATACCACGCTTACTGCATTTAGTTTGTCATTCAAATATTCATGTACACAGATCAGGAATCGCTTCAAAACAATGAAAATGTACAGGAACAGTATACCTCAGGGATGGACGACCTGCAAAAGAGGTCACCGAAAGTCAGGTTTTTCTCTCTGGGACCAAATCATCTGACTTCCTTCTGCTGATTCCATAAGTTCACGGAGTTCCTTCACATGGCCAATCATCTTGTTGGTGGAATAAGCTTTAATCATAGTTCTATATGTAACTTTGTCTGGCCTACATCCTTTTTGCTCCATTATCTCAAGCACCCCCTTCATTTCTGTGAAGCATCCCATCCTCCCATAAGCATCAACCAGACAATTGAAAAACACTGTATCAAGCATCACATCTGAATTCTCCACAAAACGTAAAACACCTTCAATTTTTTCAGGTTTACCGGCTAGACCATATGCCCTTACGAGTGAGCAAAGTGTGACACAGCTTGGTTTGATCCTCTCTGACCGCATTAGCCTAAACAGATACTCCATTTGTTTTAAATCACCAGCCCTCCCAAATGCATCTATCACCACATTATATGTCACAATCGTCCACGAATAATGGTATTTCTGCATATATTCCATCACAGCACTCATTTTCTCATATTTCCCAGCTTTTCCATAGGAATCTAGGAGAATGTTGAAAGTCATGATGTTGGCTTGGATCCCAGCACTCTGAAACCTCTCAAAACACTTTTCCATTGTTTCTATTTGCCCGCTGTTGCCAAAGGCTCTCAGTACTGAATTCATGGTCCAAACATCAGGCTCACAGTCCTGTTCGCTAAGCATTTCCACAAGTGTTGATTCCATCTCTGCAAATCTTTTAGATTTGCCATAGGCATCGATGAGGGTATTATATGTGATGGTGTTGGGTCTTATCCCCTGAACTTCCATATCCGAAAGTAGAGTCTGCACTTTGTCATATGCAAAAACCTGCAGGCATGATTTTATGAGGATTGAATAAGTGTGGACATCAGGCTGGCAGTCAGGAGTAGTCTTCATCCGCTCAAGGAGGGAAAATGCTTTGTGAAAGAGGCCGCTCCTACCATAGGCAGATACAAGAGCAGTGTACGATTCAGTGTTGACATCACAGCCTTCTTCAATCATAGCTTCAAAAAGCTCGTGGGCTTTTTCTGGCTGTTTACATTTTCCAAGCATGACGATTAGCTTAACGTATACAGCAGCATTAGGTCGGTACCAGAGCTGCTCCTGTAGTAGTTCGAAAACCTGAAAGTATAAAGGATAAAACGACCACGAGAAGAGATGCTCATAATATATTAGGCTTATAAACAATTACATTGTCCGATACAATAAAGACGGGAAATGTGTAATCATAGAAAGGTGCAATCAGAGAAAGAAAATTGAGCAACAGTAAATTGGGAATTTTTTATATAAGTGAGTCTTCTTCCTTGACAAAGAATGAGATTCCAAGTCGGTTTCTTTCTTCATCATAGTAGATGATAAAAAATACCAATTTTCTTTAAAAATTTGTGTCAATTCAAATCCTCAACATATTTAATGCATTGTTCGGTGAACATTAGGATTTCTCCACAGATTAAAATAAAAATGAAACTTGGGATTTATTTGTTCATTCATCTATCTCTATGAATATATCAACAGCGACAAGAATCGAAATCAATTACCAGAATTAGCATTATTCTGATTTTCAAGGGTCCTGTAAGCCGAAAATCGAACCTTTTCTATGCATTCTTAGCAATCAAAACGAAATTAAGCACGAAACACCAAAATTCAAATAAAGTTCATGCTAACCTACAAACAAATTGCTTGAAGCCAGCAGAGTAGACCCTTCGGCTACCCCGTTCCGAACAAAACACCAAAATCCCAGTACTTAAAACGTCAATCCCTCGCCTTACCCTACATTTCTAATCAACCAAGCGAAGAAAAACCACAAACCCAGATAAAATTTCCCAAAACCCAATTCGCCAAAACCCGATTCGAACAAGAAAGTTTGAAAAAGGACCGACCTTGAGAGCGGACTCCCAACGCAGAGCAGTGATTCTCTCATGGAGGGCTTCGAGCACGGTTTTTGGAAGCAGCCTCTTGGACCCCTTCTTCTTCTTCTCAATCAGAGCTTTGGTGGCTTCTCTTCGCAGTATCACCGAGATTGCTTTTCTGGAAGCTATTTTGTTGTTGGTCTCCTCTTTCCTCTCCTTCGCCTCCTTATCTTTCAGCTTCTGACTCTCAAGAATTTTGCTCCGACTGTTCTGAGTCACTGCCAGTGAAGTCGTTTTGTTTGCATTAGTATTGGTTGAAGGGGAAGAAAGAGGAGGAGGATGGGGATTGAGTGTCATTTGTGGCCGTACAGTTGACGGCGGCGGTGGACGGCTAAACGGCGGAGGAAGTGGTTGGGTTGGGTGAGGAAGTGAGGCCATGATTGAATGTGTGTGTGGAGAAGACTGACCGTGAGAAAGTAAGGGCGCGCTATGATACCGTTGAGAAAGGAAAAACGGCAAGGGCACCTATTAAACGACATATTTTAAACGATTTTCATTCTTTAAATTCAAGAGCTAAAAATAAATATGAATGTGCAGAAATATAAAACGATTTTGTATAATTCACTTCTCTTTCCTTATCACAATCATCACAAAAGGGTTTTGGAGTTTTGGTTTCGTTCGTGACTCTTGTTCGTGAAGAAAATTTTTGATAGAAATGTCACTTTTACACTTGAAATTAACATGAGGTCGTTGAGACCAAAGTACATCAAATATCATACTTTTTATACATGAAATTTTAGCATCCAGAGCTTGTATTGCCACATCATCCATCACTCCTCATACAAATTAGGGTCCCAATATTTGGCCTCACCCGATCTCGTCATATGAGTCTAAATCTAATGATATATACGAGCAAACCACACTCAAGTCCCTCCAGTTTTATGTGAAGGCATTTATTAATGACATGAAGCTTTTCTCGATGGGAAATTGTATTTAAACCCCATGTTACCTCTTTCTATACTCAACTTAAATTTTAAATGTTAATTATCTATTTTACCGTATTGCATAATTACTAATAAGTACAAAATAAAACTAATAATAAAACTCAAATTTATCAATAAACCCACACATTATAATTAAACGTTAGCATTACCCTTTATTTATCTTACGTTCATTCCAACTAAATCTCTAATAGCTCTGATATTAGAGTGAAAAACTTGTATTCAAAATACCAGGGACATGTCGATCAATTTAAGCAACTTCGAGGGCTAGAGAATGTAGCCATTGATGATATTGTGGCTCTTGAAGATGATTAAAAATGTTTTGATAGATATGTTGAATTTTTTTTTTTTTTTTAGTTTATTTTCTATTATGTTTTAAGTTTAGAACTCATGGTGAAAAAGTAAATTAGCTACAACAATCTTCTTGCAATTCTTCGAATCAAAGCAAGCAAGTTACAACTACTTGTTGTTGAAAAAGTTGATAATTGGTTTCTTTTAATTGCAAGGTCTTTTTTGGTTTTTTAAATCCTAGTGTTTTGTTGTATGACCAAAGAAAAAAAAACAATCATAAAAAACTTCTCTCCCGTTCTGGTGAGAGTTCTTTTCTCTCTGTGAGAACTTTTCGCATTGTTTGTGTGTGAGCTTTCCCGATCCGATTTTCGTTCAGCCATCAGCCCCAGGCATGGTCGGGGTCAACGGCAACCTCTAGTTCGTTTCCCTTCTATTTTGCTTATATTTCCCCTACTATATTTTGATTCTTCATCCAGTCTGTTGGTGTTCAACTTTGCAATTCTAAGCTTCGTTCTTCAAATTTATTGTCCTCCTTTCCTTTCATCCATGTTTCAGAGATCTAATTTCTTCCCACTCCTCCTATTTCCTTCCACCATGTTCTCGTTTCTTTCTTTTTCTCATCCTCTAAATTTGCTTCATCCCCCCTTGTTTTCACACCATTCTCGATCTACAACTATATCTCCTAAACGCGTTTTGACGCGGATTTGCCGGAAGGTGCGTAGAGTTCTAGCTCGGGTGTTTACACCACCACCTTCTACTTGTGTGCCTTTGTTTGCACGGATGCCTCTGGTTTTCCTATCGGCTTCCCTATTAGTTTCTCTTGTGATGTGGTGGCGGATTGTCTGGTGCTGGTTCAAGAATGATGGAATGATGGAGCTATGTGTTTTCTCCTTCCTGGGAATTTGTTTGATCGGAATTTAGGCTGCAAGATGATGGAGAATCTGAGGTGTTATGGTGATGGTAGGGGTGTAAATTACTTAGGTTTTTTGGTTTGTATGGTTTTTGCACTGGGCCCTCTGCTCACTTTGGGCATTGGTTTTAAGGTTTCTAGTCCTGTTGTTCTTTTGTTTTGACTTGATGTATCTGGACCATTATGTATTTGTGCTTTTGTTGGAATGGAAATCTTTCCTTTGACCAAAAAAAAAAAAATCATGATTGCATAGTTCTCTCCTAATCAAAGAGAAGTTGCTGGCAAGGTAATAAATTTGGGTTATAGAGGTACAAACTCATCTTCATTGTAAGCATGTTGGCATCATTAAGTGGGAGTATGATTCTCTCCCCTCCTATTTGAACGGTCACGGTTAAGCCACGTCAACATCTTATATTAATGTGTTATAGAAAGAGAAATACAAAATAGAGAATGTGAAAGGAGAGGATGGAAGAGGATGGAAAGAGTAGGGAAGAGAATCCTAGTCCCATTGATGGGGTATAAGAGTATTTGACTTAGTTCCTACCTCGGCCATTAGGTTCAAAGTTCGCATTGTTTTTCGACATTGAAAGGACTAAGAGCATCTCTAATGAGGGGCTCTATATGGAATTGGAAAAGTAGTGGATATAGTCTATTTTAGAGCTCTGAGAAATCCTTGAGGTTTTATAAAAGAATCTCTCCCAACGAGGGGTTATTTCTTTTGAGATCTATATGGAACTATATATATTTATTTAGGGTAAATTACACATAACTTCCTCAACTATTGGGCATTAACAGTTTCATACCTCATCTTTAAAAAGTTTCAATGGCATACCTTATTTATAAATTTGTTGCAATGTTCTACCTCCGTTACATTATTTGTCAATTTATTTGTTATATGCTGACGTGGCTTATGCTGGGTCCTATCTTCTCGACATATGAACTTCCACGTTGGTTCCTGATACACGTGGATCGTCTAATAGCATGACACGTGTATATTAAAAAAAAATTTAAATAACAAATTTTTTTTTTAAATTTTCCCTCGTGAACCGTGCAATTTCATTCCATTTCATCGTTCCAGTTCCCAAATCAAAGAACCCTAACCCTAATTTCATATCACCCGTCCCAAATCATCGGCCAAATCGCGATCATTAGTTCATTCAGCAAAATCCCTTTGTTTATGGCTTGTCTTCGCCTACCTTCCTTTTGTTCATTTTTGTTGAAAACCCTAAGTTTTTCTGGTTTTCAAAAGATTTGACAGTATTTCGAAGGAATTGAAATGGGGTGGAATGTGCGCGAGGATCCCGAGAAAACGATGACTACCTATTGTAAGTACAAATTTCAGTTCGTTTTGTGCTTCGTTGGTTCCCTTTTTTTATTCCCATTATTCTGGGTTTGTTGATTCCAAAATCTTTGTTGGCAATATGTGGGTTTCATTGATTGTTTATTGGAAATGCTTACTTATATGTTGTAGAATGGGGGTCATGTGGGTGCTTTGTTTATTCTTGTTGAGAAAAAGTTTGTTTGGGTGCTGGTGGTCCAGGGATCCGGTGGGTGCTTTGTATTTTGTTATTGGGGAAAAGGTATGGGTGCCAATGGTCCTGGGGGTCCTTTGGATAATTGTTTAACAAACAAAAGCTTAAATTTGGGTGCTTTTGTTTTGTTTAGTCTGCCAAGTGGAATAATGGAGGGTCTTTTTGGTGTTTTGTTTGTTGAAGATGGGTGAGTTGTTTTCAAATTCAAATTTATTCAAAATGTTTACTGATTTGTTGGATAATAGAGCCCTTTTGGGTCATTTTGTGGTTTAGGGTGGGTGTGGGCCTAAGGTTTGTTGAATATGTTGAATTGCAATTGCTTGTATTTGGGGTAGGTGTGGTCCTAAGGTTTGTTGGCTGTACTAACTAGGGTCGTTTTAGTGCTTTTTTTGTTGGTGAAGAAGATGTAGTGTTTTATTTGGGCTTAAGGCTTAGGGCCTAGAGGTTAAGGCTTAGGGTTTAAGGGTTTGGGCTTAGGAGGGTTTAGGGGTTAGGGCTCTAGGGTTAGGGGTTACGGCTCTAGGGTTTAGGGTCTAGGGCTTAGGGCTTAGGGGTTTGGGCTTAGGAGGGCTTAGGCATTGGGGCCTAGGGATTAAGGGTTTAGGGTTTAGTGCTTAGGTGTTAAGGGTTGGGGGTTAGGGCTTTAGGGCTTTAGGGGTTAGGGTTTAGGGCTTACGAGGCTTAGGGGGCTTAGGGCTTAGGGCTTAGGGCTTAAGGTTTAGGGGTTAGGGTTTAGGGCTTAGGGATCATGGCTTAGGGCTTAGGGGTTATGGTTTAGGGGTTAGGGGTTAGGGTTTTCCTCTGTGATGTGTTTTGGACTTTGTTTTGTTTACATTTCGGGTGGGCTGTGGTTCTAGGGTTTTAACTTCTTCTTTTTTTTTTTTTTTTTTTTTTTTGTGAATTTCAAGTTATCCAGAACTATTTTCAATTTGTTTGCATCATGGTGGGAAGCTCGGTCATGAATACTACCATGGGAGAAAGTTGATTATATTGATTATTGCGACAAGGACTTAATGTCACTCTCTGTGATAGATGATATGGTGGAAGGTCTAGGATATAGTGACATGTTCATGAACTACTACTACAAGATTCCTAACATAGATATTAGTAATGGTTTGAAGCCCATTCAGAGTGATGTCGATGTATAGAAGATGTGCAACTTTGTTCCAAAGGCTCGACTATTAGACATGTACATTGAAGAATTGTTTACAAAAGAAGCCCTTACCAAGGAACAACATTTTATGGAGTCTATGAAGTGCATCGATCCAAGCACAGTGGTTATTGTGGAATTAAGTGATAAGGAAGAAGATGTTATGGCAAGGACTTGTAAACCAAGAAAAAGAAAGGGGTTGCTAACTATTGAAGGACTTTCCGATAATAAGAGGGTATCTGTTGAAGAAAAGGTGACGGTTATGTGCTTGGATGATGGTTTTCACCAAGAAAAGGTGGTAGGTACAAGTGTGGTTGAGATTGAAGATGCACAAGTTGCTGAACAAGTTGGTGAGCAAGGTGTACAAGTCGGTGAACAAGGTGAAGGACAAGGTGTACAAGTTGATGAACAAGTTGAGGATGAAGATGTATAAGTTGGTGAACAAGGTGAAGGGGAACAAGGTGATACCTTATTTGATGTACCTCTTGATTTTGAAAGAGACCAAGAAAGAAGTGATGAAGAAGATTCTAAAGAAAATAGTGACTTTGTAGAGAGTGATTATGGGAATGATGAAGATAACCCAAATTTTGCTAAGTATGATGTGATTCAGGAAGCACATGAGGTGCAATATGAACAAAGAACACGAAGACAATCTTAGAAAAGGAAAAAAAGGCAAACTGAGGAGAGCAATGAAGGAAAAGAAAAGCAAGTCAATGAAGGAGGAGGGGATAGAAATCAAGAGGTTAAAGAAACTGGAGATGGGGAAGTGAATCTGGTTCATGATCCAGATTATAATTTTAATGATCTAGAAAGTGTACGTTCTGAAGATGACGAATGAGGCAAAAAAAGATAGCATTATCCAGAGTTTAATTAGAAAACGGACAGGAAGAATCCAAAATTTACTCTAGGGCTTATTTTCAGATACAATGTGCAATTCAAGAGAGCCGTGATGATGTATTCCTTGGTGAATGGATATGGGGAAATTCATTTTCATTGGAATAAGAAGTTGAAGATTATTACCAAGTGTGCAAAAGACTGCCCTTGTATGTGTTCTGCTGGTAAGATGTATGGATCAAACAACATCCAAGTCAAGATAGTCTTTGATGACCACACATGTGGGAGGACTTGGGAAAATAAGAATATGACTACTTCTTTACTCACAGATTTGTACTTGGATCGGATAAAGCTCAATCTCATATGGCCTGTCGAATCCTTTTTATCCACTGTGGAATCCAAGTGGAATCATGGTTGTACAAAGATGAAGACTTATAGGGCATTGAATAAAGCTTTCAAGATTATTGAAGGGAAACATGCAAAGCAATATACAAAACTGTGGGATTTTGCTGAAGAAGTAAGAATGACTAACCCTGGAAGCACTGTGAAGTTGAAGTGGATGAGGGAAGGTTTCAGAGGATATATGTTTGCATTGGGGCATGCAAAGAAGGCTTTAAGGCAGGATGTAGACATTTGATAGGTTTAGATAGGTGCCACTTAAAGGTTTTACATAGTGGGCAGTTGCTATGTGCTGTTAGCATTGATCCAAACGATGAGACATGGGTTATTGCTTATGCAGTGGTGAAAATGAAAAATAAGGCAGCTTGGATTTGGTTTTTACAACTATTAGTTGATGATGTGGGTATAGAAAACCAAGATAGGTGGACATTTATCAGTGACAAGCAAAATGGGCTAATTCCAACATTTCAAAAGGTTCTCCCTTAATGCCACCACAGATTCAGTGTGAGGCATTTGTACACAAACTATAAGAATTTGTTCAAGGGGAAGACTTTGAACTCTATGGGCAGTTACCAAACAACAACAGTTAAGAAACCTGCAACCCAATGGAGCAAGTCCCACTTTGATACCTATCCAAAGTGTGACATGTTGCTGAATAATTTGTGTGAATCATTCAATGCAGTCATACTAGTGCCAAGGTAAAAGCCAACTATGCTACAAATGATTCACAATATGTTGAGACGGAGAATTCAAATGAGGCAAGGTATAATGATGAAGCAAGTAAGAGATTTCTGCCCTAAGATTAAGAAGAAGTTGGAGGAAGCCAAACTCTTAAGTGGCAGATGCATTGCACAAGGGTCAGGAGGGACCAAATTCAAGTGGATGCTGGAGGTGGAGAGCAATATGTGGTGGACTTGGTTGACAAAACATGCTCTTGTAGGAAGTATAACTTGACAGGAATACCTTGCAACCATGTAATATCTGCCATCCATTTCAAGAGAGAAAAACCTGAGGATTATGTGGATGCTTACTATTCAAAGGCATGGTACTTAGAAGTTTATTCTCACTTAATAATGCCAATGAATGGTATGTCATCGTGGGATGATACTGAAAACCCACCAATCTTGATTCCATTATATACAAGGCAACCTGGAAGACCAAGAAAAAAGAGAAACAAAGAAGCTACTGAATTGGAGAAAGATGGTGAACAAACTCCCACCAACCCACCAAATAATCCTGAATTTCCTCCTAAGCCACTTAAGCTAGGAAGGAAAGGGCAAGGTCCTTTGAACTGTATTATATGCAAGCAAGAAAGACATAATTCAAGGACCCATCATCGACATCTTCCTCCAAAGGACAAACAGGTAACATTTTGTACTTTCTTTAATCCTTTAATCCTTAATCCTTTAATACATGTGCTCGAATGATTTTATACTTTGTTATAGGCATCCACAGTAGCACAAGGGATAACATCATCATCAGCCGAAGCTGCTCCGAGAAAGAGGACAAGGAAATCTAAGGTAAAAACCTAATCCTCTCATTCATTTACAACAACAAGTTTAGTTTAGAACTTTGCTTTGCATCTGACCTTTTGTAATGAACATTGAAATTAGGCATCACAAACAAGGGATGGTTCATCTGCAAATCCTGAAGCTCATTCACCGAGACCCACCAAGCAGAGAAAGACAAGGCAAACCAATACCTAAAGATGCTACTAATTGTAACAAATTATTGTTTTTTAGTTCATGTTTTATGTGCAATAGGAATTGAAATTATGGTACATAGGTTCTGGAATTAGATATCACAAACATTGAATTTCTTTTGGTTTTTTGAATTGATTTGGAACCCTGAAAATGCACTGTTTTGCACTGTTTTGCTAGATGGATTTGACAGTAGGTTTTTTGAATCAGTGCACTGTACATTTTGGGATATTTAAGGATGTGAAATGGATATCTTTGTAAATGTTGGATGGATTAAATGTTTGAAGTGGACTCTGTGTTCATCTTTTGGTTATATCATGTGTTTATGTAGGATTTGTGTTCATCTCTAGCTTACATCATGTGTTGATGTGGGATCATGTGTTTATGTAGAATTTCCATCTGGTTTTTTAGGTTGTATTATCTTCCAAAATTGGACCTTTTAAGAATTTAATTTTTTAAAATATTTTTTTTTTTTTTGCGGGAAGAAATTTAGTTGGAAAAAAAAATCCAAAATTGTTTTTCAAAGATGACGTGGAAATTAATTTTGACGGGAAATCTACGTGGCAGACCACGTGGAAGTTCATATGTGGAGAGGATGGGACCCCGCATAAGCCAGGTTAGCATTTAACGGAGGTTTTGACAGATAATGTAACGGAGGTAGAACATTGAATAATTTCGTAAAAAAAGTATGACATTGAAACTTTTTAAAGACGAGGTATGAAACTGTTAATGACCCAATAGTTGAGGTAGTTCTGTGTAATTTACCCTTTTATTTATGTAGTAATTTGATTATGCGATATTTTTTTTTGTGTTAACTTTTCGTAAGTTGATTTGTGGACGTGATATCTTAAAATTTTTTATGAATCTGTTAACCTAAAAAAGTTCAAATTGTGACAAAATTAGATTTCATCACTTATGAACAGTTCGTTTGATTAGATTCCCTTATCTCAATTTCATCCGTTGAAAGATACAAACTCTCACTTCGCTCTCTGAAATAATTGATATTTTCACATACAACATAACAATTTACTTAGCACCAATTGGTAAATTAGTATCATATAATTTTGAAAAAACATTTATTTAAAAATTTCACCTACTAATGCTCATGAACGTAAAATCAATTTGAAATTTTAATTCTTATGAAATTTAAAACAATCATTAATTATACAAATTGCCAAAAAAAAAAAAAATCAAGAAAGAAAGAAAGAATAAAAGAGAGTATAAATGTATTCGCAAATAGAGAGAACGTGATATAATTTTGCTCACATGAGTTGCCAATTTTTTTTGGAACCCATTTTTTTTTAGGCTAGATGCAGCCCGATTTTATGTTACCAAGAAAAGAAGTTATTAGTCCGAATAGTAGATCTAGCCTCATTTTTTGGTTCATTAGACTTGAAATATAATAACCTCAGATAAAACGGAAAAACACGTCTGGAGAGCGTTTTAGCCCCTCCCCTCGCCAGAAAACCAGACTGGTTCAGCTGCTGCTGCTGTCCGGTTCTAGTTCTGCTGCTGCTGCTGTCTCTCTTCCACAATCTTCTGACTTACTGAAACCGACGAGATTGACGCCACCAAGGACGACCTTGATACCTGATCAGAGGAGGCTAGATCATGGCTGATGTGTTGGATTGGGGCTAAGGAGGTCGTGGTATTGGAGGGGAGGAAGAAGGTCATGACTTCCGGTGGTGGGTTTTTAACTTTTTATTTTATTGTTGATGTTTTATTTTATTTTTTATAAATTAAATTTAATAGTGTTAAGTTATAGTTAAGTGGGTGGACGTAATTAGAGATGAGACATGTACGAGACACGTACTCTTCCCTCTGGGACCTTTTACTTTTCAACCTCCAATTAGAGCAGCGCATCCCTAAGTAAAACAGTTAAAAAAAAAAAACAGCAAAAAAAAAAAAAACAATTTATTATTATTTAGGTATTATTGTGCTAGATTTTTCTTTTTATTCCTCTCTCTTTTTTGTTTATTTTAATCTGGATTTTTTTATCAATCAGTTCTTATAATGAAATGCATGAATTTATGATCTTAAGCCATATAAGATTTGGGAGCACTTTGGTGTTTAAAAGAACCATATATAAGACTAATACATAGAGAATTTGGTTTGTACAACAAACTATACAAGGAATTCAAATCAATAAATGACCAAGTATAACAAATGCTTCTCGCTATAAACTGGAATTATAAAATATTAGGCATAACAACTTTCTCTTGATCATTCTTGAAATGTGCAGTAGAAAGTCACGACTATCAAATATGACAACATTTTATCATTTTGCTCTTCCGAAGAGTCACAACTCAACCTATACTGATTTAAGACACCATCATCAGGGGCATTTTGATCATTTGATAATTACAGATTATAACAAACATTAATATTATCCACTATTTGGTTGTCTAAATTTTTGACGACCTTTTACCCTTTGAAATCCCGCCCCTTTTCCGAAAATTTCTAGCTTCGCCATTGCTAATTCCCACCCCCACACCATACAATTACAATACACACAATCACATTAATCCCATTTAATCTAGTCCCTAATCTTCACACTATCTCCATCCCATCTCATTTTTTCCCACCGGCGTTGATCCCTCTGGCCTGCTCGGCCGCTGCCTTCTTCTTCGCCTTCTCCTGCAGCGCTTTGGCGTCCCTAAGCCGAAAACAAACAGAATCCCTATTCAGAGTTGATTCACAAACGAAATCCCAATTCCAAATTGTAAAACAAACACAATCCAATTCACAATTGATTCACAAACGAAATCCCAATTCAGAATTGAATCACCAACACAATCCCAATTCAAAATTGAATCGCAAACAAAATCCCAATTTCAGAATTGAATCACAAGCAAGCATTGAGCTTGAAAGGCATGAAATTCAAAGAAAAGGACCTCTCGCGGCGTTGTTCGGGGGTTAATCCGTCGTTTTTGGGCTTGGATTTATTGCCGCCGGACCTGGCCTGAGCCCTTTCGCGGTCTCGATCCCTCTGGTTTCCGCGTTCGCTTTAGTTAAGGCAAACAAAAAAACACTTAAAGCATCACAAACAAAACAATTCTCTAATTACAATCCGTTTGGTTGCCGAGAAAACGCCGAACACAACATGAATTCAAAGATCAGGAACAAAAAAAGATCAAATCTTTCGTGATTTTCTCGGCGTTTCCCGGCAGCCAAACAAGTCAAAAACAAAGGATTTCGCAAAAAATAACAGAGGAAGAATAATCAGATCCGATTGCAAAAGATATGGGACATTATTGAATTGTCTGAGTGAAGCTGAAACGGCCAGACAGATCACAAATACAACAAAAACCTCTGAAATTCCACAACCAATTAAAAATCGATTACGATTTCATCGAATCAAAATCCCAAATTCCTAAACGAGAAAAATATTATTAAAAAACCAGAGGGAAAATTGAAATTACCTGATCGATTTCTGAGCTCGGAGAGAAAACACGGAGAGGCTGAAGAAGAAGAAGTTGATGGTACTGGGTTTTGGGGCCGGAGGGGAGGTGGTGACAAAAAAGGAGGAGATGCTGGCAACCAACGAATCTATGGAAGTCTCGAGAAGCCGCGCTTTTTTTTCGCACATATAAAATATTTTTTCGTTGTGTGCTTATCTGGCATTATCTGTTTTTAATTATTTTTTTGCAAGTTGCATGCGGCAATATTTGCCGGCTGCGGGTCTCCTGTCCCGATTTTGGTGTCTCGTTTGTGTCTCACTTCTTATTTAGTTGACATGTGTCCATTCATTTACTTAAAAATTAACACCCTAAACCTTCAATGTATTCATATGAAAAAGCTAAACAAAATGGTATTTCTCCCTCGTCACCGCCGGAGCCGTTGGGTCTCACTGTTAAAACTCATCGTCACCACTCTCTTCCCCTCCTACTCCCTCGTCACCGCCGCAGCACTTGGGTCTCACTGTTAAAAAAGGAAAATGGTATTTCTCTCTCCTCTCTCCTCTTCCTCACCCTCTCTCGCCAGGATCTGTAAAAAATTTCTGGTCCCATCTCGCAAACCATGAAAAGGTCATGGACTCATGGCTCCGAATTTACAAAAACTCCATTAAAAACCGATCAAGCAAATCCAATAGCTCATAGAGCAAAAAATATACAAATTATTCACGATTCTAGAACATGTATTTGCATTCACAAATTTCCGATGGAAAAAAATTTAGAGAAAGATTAAGATATAGGGAGAAATCCACAAGAAAAAACTAGGTTTGGAAAAGAGAGACAAAATCAAATTGTGGGTTTACTCCAGACTCTTTCCAGTTCCGAAATTCAAATCTTGAGTTGTTTCTTCCGTTTGCAGATTCAAATCCTCGGCTTCCCCAGTGTATTTCGATGGATATTTTCCAATTGACAACCATGGTTACTAATTCATAGTGTGGGAGAACTGAAATTTTTGGGTAGAAGAGAGTAAGGTGAAAATTTTGGGAACTGCAAATTGACAACCATGTTTCTGGTTTCATCGGGAAGGTGAAAAGGTAAGGAAAAGGAGAGAAGGTTAACAGTGTTAATTTCTGTGTTAATTGAATAGACACGTGTCAACTAAATAAAAAGGGGACATAAACGAGCCATCAACACCGGGACAGCAGACCCGTAGCCATATTTGCCTTAACGTGTCAATGAAGTAATTAATTAAGGGGCATTTAAATCTGGATCCAAAAAATCAACATGGTTATTAACTTAATAGGTTAAGAGTATGGAATCTAACCAAAATTTACAAAAATATAATATAAATTAATATGCAAGACATATTAATTTGTGATACATGTTAATAAACTATTTCTAATATTAACTAAAAAAAATTTCAACTTATATCAAGTTTTGTCTTTAATTGTTCTTCTGAAGAAAAGTAATTGGGCTACTTAAAATGACCTAGGAAGACATGACATTCATTCTAAGCCCATAATCAAAATGATTTTTATAAAACAATTAGGCGAATAGTTGATCAAAATGATTTTCATAAAACAATCAGGCGGATAGTTTGAGCTTATTTTGAACATGTACGTTAGTTGATTCCAAAAATTTGAATTTGAGACATTTTTCAAATTGGAAGAAAAAATATCACTAACCTAAATACTACCATGTTTCATTAGTCCATTCAAGGCGCTCCCTTTCTACTGATCATTGGCTGGGTGCTACAACTATTTATTGGAGGAAAAGGAGTATAGTTTCGTCAAAATTTTGAATTACTACATGTTAGTCACTCTCTCCTCTTGGTCTAAATGAGAAGAAATTACATGCGATTGTGTCGATATGATGGTGGACATTCTAAATCAATCACGCAATATCATTTAAGTAAGTTAAAACACATAAAAATTAGGGGTGGAAAAAATTCCCAAAAATCCCGAACCGAACCGAAAAAATCCCGATCCCAAACCAAAAATTTCCCAAACCGAAATTCCCGAAATTTTTGGGATGCTATCCCGAACCGATCCCAAAATTTCGGTATGGGATTCGGGATTGGCTTCTCGATATTTCGGGAATCTCATACCAAACCGAAAATATATAATATTAATTATTATATATATTATTATTTTATAATTGATGATAGTAGTTTCTAATTCATGCTCTGCAACCTGGAATGCCCTACACCTTGCATATTTTTCATGTTTTGTTTGATATTCATGTGGATTTTATTATTGCTGCTGCCATGGCTGATGATTTTAGAAGACTTGATTAGTTTATCTCTCAACATATTGCAAAAATGGTTTAATTAATTTGAATTTTGACTATGATAAAAACAGTCAGGCATGCCAGTGTTCAATTAAATAGTAGTGTGAATGAAATGAAATTCCTAGTTCATGAATGTGTTCTTGAATTATATATTTGAAGAACAATTCATAATTTCATATTTCAATTTGGGATTCCCGATTTGTCCCAAAATCCCGAAAATCTCAAATCAAAATTTTTCGGGACGGGAATTTGAAGACCAATCACAAACCAAATTTTCGGGATTCCCGAAATTTGGGATTCCCGAAAATTTGGTTTGGGATTGGTCTTCAAATTCCCATCCCGAAAAATTTTGATTTGAGATTCGGGATATTAGTTTCGGTATGGTATCCCATACCGAACCACCCCTAATAAAAATGCACCACTTTCGTGCTCTGTAAAACCCTAAACAAAAAGAACGTTTGTAGGCCACCTCCTCTATTACTTTCTTTGTTGAGATAGTGACAGAGTATTTAAAGAAGCAATGGCAAGACATGTGAAGTCATCAATGACTGACAAAGAGAACCTACAATGCCACACCTACATTAAAAATATATCCCATTCTTGCATTAGATCAACATCTCTGAAAATGTTTATCAGATCATTATGACGTACTCCGATACTTAAGAATCATTTGATCCAATATTAGTGCATATTATGGCACCTAACACTGTTCAAATTTAATGTTGGATCATACAGTTCTAAGTGTCGAAGTACGACATACTCTGGTTCATTGTTGCCACCCTGAATAAAAAAAGAAATTTAGTACATGATGGGCATGTTGAACCAATATGAAGCTACCAAAAACCGAACCCGGCTTCTCTGCCCTCCCACTTCCCATACACTCCCATCCTCTCTTATTTTGTGCGGTCATGGTTAAGCCACGTCAATATTTTATATTGATTTTTTTATAGAGATAATAAGACAAAAAGTACTAATATAAAATATTAACGTAGTTTAACCGTGACCGCATAAATAAGAAGGGATGTGGGTGTATGAAAAGTGAGAGGGCAAATAAGCCAAGTCCCCAAAAACCTACATGTTCTGTACAAAGTTCCCACCAGAAAACCTTCAAAACTAATGTATTGTTAGTGTACTTTTTTTTCTTTCTATTTGTTTAAACAAACAAACAAACAAACAAACAAACAAACAAATAAAAAAAAAAACAGAACATCCTTATGTGTGGGACGTTACCATCCAATGGTGACTATTCTAGCTTTCTAAATCTCACAAACATAAATTGATCAGATTAGCTCATGCTTGTATATGTTTCTCATGTTGATATATTGTGCATAGTCCTAGCATTTCTTTCTGGTTGGAAGACATTAACATTGATGTCATCCTCACCGACTATGCTTACATTTATACTCACGTAATAAGTTTGATAAACCGAAAAAGAATTGAAGAATATACACAATGCTCTACTTACCACAAACAAGGGGAAGTAGAGGGACCCTAGTGCCTTACATTCCATAAGACTCGCTCCCATTGTCCAAGTCCCCCCAAAAAACCATCCTTCTCTTTCCATCCTACATTTCGAGAGCTAAAGTCGGAAGATTACAAAACCAAACAATAAAAACAGAGATTAACCAACCACCACGATTAATCAATCAATCATCCACTCAACTAATTACTAATTATGCTAAAAAAAAAGAAACCAAGCAAACCAAAAAACAAACACGCAGTGACGCACCACCATCGCCAATTTGCCCTTCCATCCATCGCCTGGCTTTTGCCTTTTGGTGCGTCAACTCTCTCTCTCTCTCTCTCTCTCTCTCTCTCTCTCTCTCTCTCATCTTTTATCTAAATTACTATTCTTTTGCTTCCATCATCATATGAATGTTTCTTTGTCTCTCTCGGGCTCAGGTAAATCTCAGCTTTCTCTTTCTTCCTTTTTGCACAGAGAGATAGATAAAACAACACTTAAAATAATTGAAAGCTGGCGGAGCCATCGTATCTGACGGTGGCACCAGAAGCAACGGTCACGGGACGTAAGGTATCCCATGCAACTCCCCATTTTCATCTTTTCCCCTAACATTATCAAAATTTCGCATAATTGTAAATTCAAATGTTCTAAATTCAGACTTGTACACGCAAGTTTTCTCCCATGCATAATAAAAGTTGCATAACAATGTGCAATGTGGTGCCTGTTGACTGACACAAGACATCAGATCGACTGGCACAAATAGGCTGATGAATTGAAGAAAGAAGCATATTAATCGATACATCAACATTCTACGTTAATTATGCAAATTTCATCTAGCATTAGAGAATTTTAGTTAATTGATGGGTTAATGACTTACTTGAAATGCAGTGTCGATCAACATATGTTAATTAGCCACAAAAGTACTGACGAATCAACATAATCACATTTTATGTTTATTATGCACACTCATTGAGTAGTAGCGCGTAATGTACTTATTTTAGTATACGCATAAAAATTATAGTTCTTAAGTGGATACGGTAATTGCTGCGTGAAGTACGTATTTCGTAATTGAAAACATCAAAACTGTACGTTTTCTTGTGTTGTTTTGCTTAGATGCCCTCAGAAAACGAATATATTAGTCAACGGAAAGAAAATAAATCAGAGTCTTAAAGAATGATAGATCCCCATGGTTGGTTCAGTCACAGTTCCCAAGAAACATCAAAACGCAGAAACCAAGCAAAACCAACAGACGCTTCCGAATCCGATCCTTTGATTTCCTCCTTCCCCCAGTAGAAATTTATTTATTTTTTATTTATATTAATTTTTGTTTTTTTGTGTGGATTTTATGAAATGGAAGGTCGCCGGAGGCTAACGCTTCTCGATCAGATGTCAGCAAGTAGCAACGGGAGAGACTTAGCCGGATTGAGCCTAGACGACTTGTTGCTGGCCCCTGCAGCCGCCAAACAGCCCCCTACACCGCCCGCACTTCCCCCCACAATCTCGGGTCGGACCCTACTCGATATAATCCGCGACGAGGAGCCCAAGTCCTACCGGGCCCTGATTGGCAAGAAGGATAAGAAAGCCTGGAAGTCGTTCAAAGACCGCCTCCTACTCAAACGCGCCGGCTCCGCCTGGACTTCCTCCGTCCGTGTCCCCACCTCCGATATCCCTATCCGGAACACAGCTAACTACGCTTCCAATCGCCACCACCATCCGCGATCTCACAACTCGCGTCGCGGCTCGGTCCGTTACGTCACCCCCGAGTCCAATCTCGACATGACTCAGCAGGAGAGGCAGATTGCGCGGCGGGGCTCCACCCGGTTCAGCCCCAACGCCTCGATTCCGTTCGACGAGGTGGATGCGGACAACCCCCGCGCCTCGATGTTCACGCGCCGGAGCTCCGTGCGGTTCGCGGCCGACGAAGTCGCGACTGACTCGCCAAGGCGGCGGTTGTCGGCGGCGTTGGAAGAGGAGAGATCGCTGTCGGCGAGAGAAGCGATGGCGGCGCAGGAGGCCGCCGAAGCTGCCGCCGCGGCATCAGCGGCGTCGGAAGAGGCCGCTGAGGCAGAAGAAGAGACCGGGAACGAAATGCCGTCCGTGGAGACGGGTGCGGCGGCGGGTACGGCGGAGCCGGTGAGGATGTCGTTGATGGACTTGTTGGAAGAGACGGACAGGCAGATGGGGGTGGAGTCGAGGTACACGATGGACGAGGACGAGGACGAGGAGGAGTGCGAGGAGGAAGAGGAAGAGGAGGAGGAGGAAGCAGCGGCGGAAGAAGGGAATGTGGAGTATAACTGCTGCGTGTGCATGGTGAGGCATAAGGGGGCGGCGTTTATCCCCTGCGGGCACACGTTCTGCAGGATGTGCTCCCGAGAGCTGTGGGTCCAGCGGGGCAATTGTCCCCTCTGCAACAATTTCATCTTGGAAATTCTGGATATTTTCTGAACCAGATAAAGTAAAAGTAAAAGAAAAGTTACTGCAAGCAAATTCGATTTATGCATTTTATTTTAATTGGAGTTATTAGTAGAAATCTTTGTTTTATTTGATTTTTTTTTTTTTTTTTTTTTTTTTGGTATTTGGTATATTTGAGTTGAAGTTTCAAGTTGTATTTTTCTTGTAACTAAATAGTTTCATGAATGAATGCCTTGCGTTTAGGCTCTTGTCTGTACATATATGTTCCTTGTTGGTAACCACTGCAGTCTGCAAGTTTGATTTCATTTGGTGCTTTTTAAGTGTTACAAATTTGGATTAACAACTCCAGAGGAGGAGTTAAAAGTTCACATCAGCTATAACATTAAAAAAAAGATAACTTTGGTGTTTTTCAATCGTAATGTCAATTGCTACATGACATAACGTATATTGACATCAAATATGGTAACTATCATATTTGACACTAACTTCAAATTTATTATTTGCGTTAAATTTTATGTTTAAAATTTGACGAGATGATCTAAGTCATCACCCAAGTTACCAAATTACCATCCAAGCCCATATGGAGCTCAGAAATAGTTTTTTGATTTTCGAGAGTCATCTACATCGATGGAAGATTAGAACTTTTAAACAGGGGCCAACATGTGGCCAAGTTCCTCCTAGTGGCTAAACGCCCTCTTAATATTTGGTTCAAGTTTTTGAACAATTTTCTATGGAGTAATGTTAGGGTCCTTAGGGAGACTAAATTTAAAGACAATTTTGTGAATTAAAGGACATTGAAGTTGTTGATTGGATTACTAATTAAACTTGGATAAATGTGATTATTCCTTATTGGTGACACATCATTTGGTTTGCAAATTTTGTCTACAAATTTAGACTCCCTAGTATTATTCTTTTTCTATGTATTTGGATTATTTATTGGTGTTTTGTTTTAAATTTTGAATAATTACTTTATGAATATCATTCTCGGGTGATTAGTGAATGAACGAAATTTAAATTTCCTTATACATGTGACTAAAGACGAATTCAAACAAAAACAATATTATTAGCCATTGTGAGGTTTGGCCATTCTTCGACCCTTTAGTATAAATAATATCAAATGTATTATTATTATTTTTTTTTAACCAATTCTTACGATTTAAACACCGTTTTACTGGAAATTATTGAGTAAGGCTACCAATCCTTGATATTTATATGGTTGGGCATAATACATATGGTCAGTGGCGGATCCAGGATTTTAAACTCGGGGGGTCCCAATAATAAAGGTTAAAAAATTTATAGACAAAAATAACATTGAAAAGTTAAATATAATACATTTTATTCAAAAATCATTTGCATAACAATATTACAAGCTATAAAATCCTAATTCAAGCGTCCACGACGAGGTTTCATGGTCTGAAAATGTTCCATAATAGCTTCATTACCAATACATGAAAAAACATCTTTCTCAATGTAAACAACTAAGCTGTCACTCAACCATTGATCTCCCATTTTGTTGCGAAGTGGACCCTTAATGATATTCATAGCGGAAAATGCCCTCTCCACTGAAGCAGTTGCAACCGGTAAAACCAAAGCCAACTGAACAAGCAAATATACATATGCAAATGTTCGATGCAACCTTTTCTCCACCATTTTCTTAGCAAGCTCATTAATTCCCCGCAATTGAGAAAAATCATTATCAGAACGCACAAAATGAATGTAAATATCAAGTTGATCTTGAAGTGCCGATCTATCTCGATCCGTGAAATCTTTAGGCTACATATGAGCAAGGCGAACAAGCTTCTCTTTATCAAAAGCTACAAATGAATCATTCGGACTCAAGCATGCCAAGCAAATAAGCAATTCGATATTACCTTCAGCGAAGCGATCATCTAATTCTGTAAGTTGGAAATCAATGACCTCGAAAAAGAGCTCCACTTTGTAATGATGATGATTGGTCTTTCTTGGAGCCTTACGCAATGACTTCCCTTGAATGACATATAAATCATCCATATTAGGCACCTCAATTTCATGTTCAACACAAAAAGATGATACTTTATCAACCAAAAGATCAAAATTTTCATCATTCCTTATGCAACGTAGTTGTTCTTTACATGTCTTGACTAAAGCCATTGCATTCACAATCTCTTGATCTTTTTTTTGCAATGCTTGTGACAAATCGTTTGTAACTCCTAATATGGATTTCATCAAAAAGAGGAGGAACACAAACTCAAAAGATTGTAAATCTTTTAATAACCTTTTTGCTTCACCAGCACTATCATTGTAGCAATCTTCAACAATCATGTCAAGCACATCCACCACAGATGAGAACATTGTAATCAAACTGATCAAAGCACCATAATGTGAATTCCACCGTGTATCCCCAGCACGTTTAAGACTAGTTTCTTGATTTAACCCTTGCCCCGTTTCAAGACAATCATTTTCAATAGCTTTCAAGAGATTTTCTTGTTGTTTCTCTCTAAGTGCATCACGACGCTTACATGAGCATCCAACAACATTTGCCAAACTATTAGTCAATGTGAAAAAAGCGGCAACATCGGAGTTTTTCTTTGCTACGGCAACAAGAGCTAATTATAGTTGATGAGCAAAACAATGAACATAGAATGCACAACTTTCTTCATCCAAATTTTTTTTTTTAAGGCCATTGAACTCACCTCTCATATTACTCGCACCATCATAACCTTGACCTCGTAGGTTGGAGTAGCTCAAGTCATGTAGTTTCAAGAACTCATCAATGGACTCCTTTAGTTTACTTGAAGTTGTTTCGGTAACATGTTGGACTCCCACGAACCTTTCAATTACTTGACCTTTGTTGTCCATATAACGCAAAATCACTGCCATTTGCTCCCTTGTTGAAATATCACGTGATTCATCTACCATTATAGAAAAGAATTTACTCTCTTTCACTTCTTTCATAATAGCCTTAATAGTTTCGAAGGCACATGAATTGACAATATCTTTTTGAATTGAAGGAGCTATTAGCTTGAGATTTCCCGGAGCATTTTCCAAGACAACTTCCTTTATTTTCTCATCATGATCTGCAAGGAATTGCAAGAGCTCTAAATAATTCCCCCTATTATTCGAAGTGTCACTTTCATCACGGCCACGAAAAGGAAGGCCTTGTCGCAACAAGAACTTAGTGCAATCTATTGATGCATTCAAGCAAAGACGATATTTCATACACTCTTCTTCTGATTGTTTGATCACAACTGCTTCAATATGTATCTTTTGGTTCATTAGATAACTAGCCGCTTCTCTAGCTTTATTGTGGAAACAACCAATAGGACCAACATGTTTGTCAAAACATTCTCTTGCATTCTTCCATTTCTTAAAGCCTACCCCAGTGAAGGCATCGCTTCCTAATTGTGAAAAGTTGATTTTAAAGAGATAGCAATGAAGACAAAATGCCGCATCTTTAGATATACTATACTCCAACCAATCATATTCTTCAAACCACGAAACAACAAATCGTCGCTTTTTCTTTGCATGCAAAGTGTATGGGAACTCATACTTTGTAGGCCTACAAGGTCCCATTTGCAAATATGCTCTGCGGACCTCATCTTGAATATTAGAAGGATAGTCCTTCATTCGAATTCTTTTTCCCGGGTCTCTCTCAAGATTATTAAAATCAATGTCACACTCATTTTGTCTTGAGCTCGAACTACCCGAACAAGTAGATGGTGCTATTGGCTTTGGCTTGAAAAATCTTTCCATATTTCTTATTTCTAAACTACACATTTAACCAAAAACACAAAACATATACCAATCAACCAATAAACAAAAATTCCATCTAAATTTCAATTATAAAATGAGTATACAAACATAAAACACATCAACAATCATATCAATAATAGACTAAAAATCTCCACCAATATCTAATATAATTTAATTGAGATTAGATTAGAATACCAAAAAACTTACTTGAATTTGGAACCAAATAGTGGTGGCTTGGAGAATTGAAACAAGTGGATGTATAATATTGGAGTAATGTAATTATAATATGGGATTGGGTGGGATTAGAAATTTAGGGTTTTGGGTGAATATAAGAAAGATGGGGGGATTAGGGGGAAAAGCAGTGGAACGGGGAAATGAGAAGTGAAAGGGAGACGGGAAAGATGGCCCATGTGGGGCTAGACTTTCAAAAAGAATATGTAATCATGTTGCAAATGGTGGACCAATTGCAAACGTTTGTCTCATTGGTTTAACAAAAAAAAAAAAAAAAGGCCAAAACACTGCGTTTCGGACCAATTTTTTTAAATGCCCTGTTTTCTTCTTCTCCGTTGCAACCTGCAACCTGCTGCTGCAGCAACACAGACAGTCTACACAGGCCTTGTGTTCGAGTACGAGGGGTCCTCCGGAAAATTTCTAGCAACATTTTAGGATGGCCGAGGGGTCCTAGGACCTCCCAGGACCCTCCGTAGATCCGTCCCTGCATATGGTCCATTGGAAGTTGATTTCTACCTTGCGTTTCAGATTCTAACATCCCTAAACTAGTGTATTCATCATGTCTTCTTTCTAACTTAGTGACACGTGCTTCAACTTAACACCAATTCAACAGTGTTAACATCTAAAAAAAAACTAAAAATAAAAAAAAAAATTAAAAAAAAAAAAAAAAAAAAAACAACAGCATCCACTGAACTACCCAACAACCATCTACCTCAACGAGTCCTACCCGTCGTCCGCGAAGCTATTCATCAGCTCTCTCTTCCTCTCTCTTCAAATTAGAGAAGCGTTGTTGCAAAAACCCTTATATGATGGATCTAGCCCATCAACAAATTTCTGGTTGTCTGGAATTTGAGGATAGCCACAATTCGTTTTTTCGGTTCCTTCTGAAATTTGAGCATAGCCATAGTTTCTAAAAAACCAAAGAAAGCCAAAGATTTCAGTTCCTTAAAAAATATTGTGCGTGGATTTGGATTGCGTTGTTGATTAGTATGCTCCCCCATCTAGGATTTAATAGCAGAAATTGCAAGGATGGCAGCCGACGAGGTTGTGTGGTTTGGTGGGTGATTATTGGCCAATGCCCTAAAATACGCTAAACGTTAGTCGGACGGTAGGATAGGACCTAAGGTTTAAATAAATTATTATATCGTATAAATAAGTGTATGTGTATATTTAAAAAATACATAATTTTCATTGAGATACATAAATGCAAACTAGAATGACATAAAGATTACAAAGTATTAACATAATGAAAACGTGGGGAGAAAAGATATAATGTGTGTTCATCTAAGCATTCAAGAAATCTCGTACAATTTATTAAAAAAATAAATACAAAATAAAAGTTATCTATTTTCTGTTTAAATAAGAGTTGTGACCTAGGCGGGTCTGGGCAGTCTAGTCAGGAGTCTAAGCAAGTCTAGACATCCTTTTTAATTTTCAAATACTTAATAATTAATCGGGGTGGTGATTAGCCGCCTAACGTCTAGGCAGAAATTTTTAGAGCAGTGTTATCAGGTAGGTGGAGAGTTTGGCACCTTTTGTTTTTTCTTTTGTTTCTTTTTATTTGTTATATTAGTCTATTGAAAAGATAACATTGTTAAATTAGCGCTTATTATATTAACACCCCATAAATTGTTGAATAAACCTTACATTCTTAATACACTCCACATTTGCTTTTTCAATTAAAAATTATTTTAATACACCCCACATACTTCCCCATAATACCCTCACACCCCACATTCTTAATATACACCTTACATTTTCTACATGCACCCCACATTTCTCAAATCTTATAAAGCTTTTAATTTGGACAAAAAATGCCGACTGGAATTTTGACAAAATATGCTGCCTGAGATTAAAGCATATGAGTTGTTTTCAATTCCACCATTAAAACCCATGTTGTTAGCTTTTAATATTTGGTGGTAATTTTAGGTGTTTAATTCTTCATGTAATCCCTAAAAGATGAATACGAACATAGAAGCTTGAATAACGTATAAAAAACAAGATTAAATAATTATCGATATCGTCAAAATCACTAAAACAATAAAAAATATGAAGTCTTACCTCATGTGAAGCTTCTGAAACATCGATTCGTGTTTCATTCGTCAAAAATAATTTTTCTCAATCAATATGTTTGTAGTTTCATTGGTTAGGATTTTGTTCAACAATGGAGGGTTGGAAGGGTTTTGATCATTGAAGAAGATAAATAATATGTTAAAAGTGATTTGGGATGTATACAGCTTTTTTTTTTTTAATCTAATAAGGTTAAAATTGCCATTGCATAATAGGGTAAATAAGTCATTTAATACTAAATTTTAATGTGATGTGCATTCAACATTGGCTTTGTGGGGTGCTAATATAAAAAGCCTTAAATTAAAAGGTAAGTTTAGGGAAATTTTATTTGAACTCACCTAACTTCTTTTTACCCCCAACTTAAATTTTAAATGTAAAGTTTCTTTTTTACTTTATTACATAATTACCATAAAGTACAAGTTAAAATTAACTATAAAACTAAAATTTATCAATAAACCCACACCTTATATTACTATTACACAATCTTTCTCTTATGTTCTATTTTGCCTAAAATTGTAGGATGCTCTCAGATAAAATAAGCTATTTTCAGTTGTGAAAGTTTTGTTTTTCAATTAATTCTACATTAACCCCGTTTGTAAGATTTGAAGGCATAAACTCACTAGAATCTAGACAAAGTAAAAGTGGAAGACTAGATGATCATTGGTAAATTTTTTTTTTCTTCGCGCGCACGTTCATGTCTTTGTTGGTACAGCTTGATAGGCAACGTTTATATGCTTTCGTTGGAGTTGTACTAATATTTTTTGGTTATGTTTGTAAAATTGTAGAATTGGTGATTTTATTGATATATCTTTGCATATCGAATACAATGATTTATACAAATAGTTGTAAACTATTCTAGGTAAAAAAATCCTAATTGGGGATTATGTTCAGAGTAGTGGGATTGTGATAGATTCAATTTCTGAACCCTTTATATACTGTGATTTGGTTAGTTGTGTTGCTCTTTAATCTCCAAACTTTAAAATCCTAGCTTTATTTCGTAGTAGCAATGGGGGATCCGAACTTCATTCATTTGAACCATTTCAGTTTGTCTGTTATTCTTCTCACTTTCAAAACTTGCCTTGCTCTTGTTCGAAATTTTGGCATGATTAATCTGCCATTTCGGGTTCATATAAATTGGATTGATAATAGTGTGCTGTTTCTCTTATCTAACTAGTCCGAATTCAGTTTTGGCTTCAAAAGATTCAAAACCTAGTCCCCAAGATTGTTTCTGCTTGCCACTTAGTACTACGGTCTAGTGATATTTCTCTTCACTTGTAAGTAAGAGGTCTTAGGTTTGATTCTCGCGTAAGGCGAATTTGAACCACATTATTGCTATCCCATTTTGAGGCTAAGCCCACCCTCTCCCCCTTAGTGTAGATAATATCGATTGTGCAAAAAAAAAAAAAAAAAAAAGATTGTTTCTGCTTGTTATTGTCCACATGAATAGTTCAACCGTTTTAAATTTTGATAAATTTGTGTTTGATGCTAAGAGTGGTGTGTTCTTGCAAAGTGACGGAAGATTGAAAGAAAATATGATGGATATGTCGAGGAAGGTAAAAACTTCAGAGGAGAGAACGTATGCTTTGTTTTATTTATTATTTTTTTGAATGAGTGTAAAGATAATTTTACATATTGATTGAGTTTGTGAGTGTAGTTTAGGTAGTAAATTTAGGTTTAAAAAGATATTGATAGTTTAATTAAAAATAATATAGGTGTAGAGAGTAAATTAGGTGTAGAAAAAAGTTATGTGGGTTTAAATAAAATTTCCCTTAAGTTTATAGACATCTGTTAAAAAGTTAGAAAATGGACACAAAGAAGACACTGAATTGAAGACAACAGACGACGGCCGAATTTCGGAGTGTAAGTTCGTAAATTTGGGAGGATGTTAAAAAACGGTAGCACAAGAATCAAAATAAAAACCCCTCTGCCATCGCATTATCGCGCGCAGCTGCACGAACAAAACGCAGAAAATACATTTTCTGCGCCGAGTCTGCCCCTTTCCCTCTCACTCGCAGCGTTGCTTCTGCTTTGGTCTCTTCCTCTTCCTACTGCCTAGTAAACAACAAGGTAACTTTATTTCTAGCTTTTTATTATTCAATTTCAGTTTATATATTTTTTTAAAATGAAAGAACGATACTTTTTTTTGCTTCAATTCTTATTTCGCTTTGAATTTCAATTGGCATTTTCAGTAGGGTTAAATTTTTGAATGTATCCATGAGTTTTTTTTTTTTTTTTTTTTTAATTAGTAAATTAAAGAATTTTTTTTAAATTAGTAAATTAAAGAAAATTCAAATGCTACTGAGCTTTTCGGAATCTTTTAGCCGAGATCATACTTTTGTCATTGATTTTCACGTTTGTGTTTACGGTTGAATCAAACAAGAAAAAGTGCGATTTATTTATATTTTTTTAACAAGAAATAGCAATGCCAGATGATGATGAGCTTTTGAGAATCTGCTTAATTAGAGAGAATGTATAATTATGGAATCTTCTGATCTTCTTGTGTTGGTTTTTGTGTGCGTAATAGAACAAGGTTGAGGTCGATACTTGACATTGCACAAATGACTAACAAAACATCCAAAATTGGACAGTATTTGTTGGTGAATATTCTATCAACTCTGCCTCCGAAATCTCTGATGCGATTCAAGTGCGTCGCTAAATGGTGGCATGCTCTCATCAACGACCCCAGGTTCGTCGACAAGCACCTCTCCCATTCCTTGCTGGACGATCAATCCACTCGTGTTTTTTTAAAGAAAGTGTTAGTCCCTCCTACAGAGGACCCAAAGGGTGACAAAATTCAATCCGTATTCTCAGTACTTACTTTTGACAATGTCATTGTTGATGATGACGATGATGGCGTGCATAAGTCAATATTCCTCTTTCTATGAGTCTAGAGATTGGAGATGATCGATCATTTCATGTTATAGGTCATTGTGATGGGATCATTTGTCTAGCTCGACCTAATTCTACTAAGGTGCTTTTGTGGAATCCGGCAATTCAGGAATTCAGGGTCCTTCCCTTGGAGACATACATTCCAGATTGGTTTGACGAAGTATCCCGTAGGGATCCTCATCCTTGGTGGTTGGGTATGCCTTACATGCCACTAACAAGTCGGTTCAACGATGTTTTGGGATTAGGCTATGATCCTAAATCTAAAGATTACAAAGTTGTCAAAATTGGATTTTCTGGTTCACAATTGCATGGCGACACAAAACATTTGATTATTCATCCTCCCAAGATAGTAGTGTATACCTTGGGAACAGATTCGTGGAGAGAGATCAAGCCTTGTTCTTTAGAAACGGAAACTACTTTCCTTTGGCCTGAAACTTTTCAGGTGTACTTCAAGGGGATGTGTTATTGGATAGGAAGTGAGCAACAAAAGGAATTTGTCCTTAGCTATGATGCCGCCTATCAGGAGGAAGAAAAGATTAGGCGAGTGATCGTTTTGTTTGACAATAGTTGTGAGGTGTTTCAAGACATACTGTTACCACATGAGATGCTAGAGTTCAACGATTTCAGAGGAGTTGGCCTTGACATTTGTCTTAAGGTGTGGAATGAATCCATCGCTCCTTTTCGCTTGAATATATATACTTTTGATGATGGTGATGCATTAACCTTTGAAATGTGGACGATGATTCTGGTGGTGGTGCGACTAATGAGGGTGGTGTTTGGACAAAACACTTTGCATCCAAGATCCCAACGTTCTCAATGTCCCCTTTCCACCTGCGCAACACATTGGCAATGTGGAAGAGCGACGAGGTTCTTCCGTTAACGGATAATTGATGCATAGTCTGCTATAACATCCGTACTAAAAACCTAAAAAATCTTCCCATTCAAACTGCTGTAAGGATTATTCCCTGTTTTCCTCCACCACCGTCTTATTTTCCACTGTGCAAAGCAAATCATTCACCTCTTGTATATGTGAAGAGTATAGTTTCGGTCATGGAAGGCAACAAGAAGTACAAGAGTACGTAGTACTTGATACAACATGCATCAATATGGACGCAGAAGTTGATGAAATCCTTTTGTTGTCGAAATCATGGATGTAAACTTGGAGTCGATAGAAATTTATATGTTGTATAATTGACTATGTTTGATTATTGTATTAACAATCCGCAACTGTGAAGAAATACAACCGTGAAATGAAATGATGAGTACAAACAAATATCCACCTTGTGGTATCGCCCTGCAGCGACCAAGCAGGTGTCGGCGATATACCGGGGTTAGCAGCAGGAAAGGGCTTAGAAACTTTAAATTTTGAGTAATGCTATTCATACCATGTTTTTATACCATATTTTTATACCATCGTAAATGACATCTGATGTGGGCAGCTAAATCATTTGAAAAATTTGCAAAACCCAAGGAAAGGAAGGAGAAAGACTCCTCGTATACCACAATCATTATTTAATTAACTAGTTTTTCTTAATTATTAGTTTATTAAATAATGAACTAAATTTAAAAATCTGATTAATTCAAATGATGTGGCTGTCCACATCAAATGCCACCTAAGGTGGTATGAAAATGTGATACAAAAACATGGTATAAATAAAATTACTCTTAAATTTTAACGAAAAAGATAAAATAAAGGGTAAAGTGAATAGTACCATGATTGACTTTTTAGTGTAAAAATGTGATTTTTCATTAAAGTGAACAATACTGGAAGTTTTTCGTGAAAGTTCCCAATTGAAATAGCTATTTACTTAATCCACAAGTTAATTAATTATCTGCAAGCGTGATAAGTAAGTTCAATAGAAACCATGAAGAGGAGAGCTCCAAAATTTCAAAGATAGGAATAACTATTGCTAGAACGTAGTGGTTGGTTGAAACTTCAATAATCAATTGAATGGACGTCCAAATTGAGTGTAGTGTAAGATACACAAAAAATGTCCAAATTGCTTCTGTATTTATTCGATCAGATGCATGTTTAGCTAGCGTGGTCTTGAGTAGATTTCTGAAACAGAATTATAATTTAAAAGTTGAGACTATTAGCTAGCATAGGGTCTGAATCTGATGTACGAGGAACCACTGTAATTGGGTTGATTGGGTTCATGATGAATCATCCAAACACAGTTACTACCCTTTATAGCATGCATATGACAATGCAATGCCTTGGACAACAAGATAGAGGCATTCCCTAATTCAGAATATGTTCACACACTCACTTCGCCTTAATTAATTCTTTGCTAGCTAGCTTCAACTGAATCTTTCTCTACACTCTACCCTTAACCTCAATTCTAACTACTTAATCTTGGAGTCGATAAAAATTTATTTGTTGTATATTTGATCATGTTTGATTAATGAATTAACTAAACAGAAGGCATGTTGTATTAACAATTTGCAAATATGAAGCAATACAACCAAGAAATGAAATGATGATAGACGAATATTCGCAGATATCCATCCTGCGGTGTCGCCTTGCAGCGACAAAGCGGGTGTTGATAGGACGATATGAGTTCCCCGGTCCGGAGGCTAGCTCCCGGGTTAGCAGCAGCAAATTGAAATAGCTTTTTACTTTAATCCACAAGTTAATTAATTATCTGCAAGTGGGATAAGTAAGTTCAATAGAAGCCATGAAGAGGAGAGCTCCAAAATTTCAAAGATAAGAATTACTACTGCTAGAAGGTAGTGGTTGAAACTTCAATAATCAATTGAATGGACGATCAAATTAAGTGTAGTGTAAGTTGTGCGTTTTTACAAGAAAAGATACACAAATAATGTCCAAATCGTTATTGTATTCATTCGATGAGAACCATGTTTAGGTAGCGTGGTCTTGAATGGATTTTTGAAACAGAATTGTAATCTAAAATTGAGACTATTAGCTAGCTTAGGGTCTGAATCTGATATATGAGAAACCACAATTGGGTTGATTGGGCTGATGATGAATCAACCACTACACGCTTACTGCCCTTTATAGCATGCATATGAGAATGCAATGCCTTGGATAACAAGCAAGAGGCATATTCCCTAATTCAGTATATGTTCACACTTACTTGACCTTAATTATTATCTTGTTTGCTAGCCAGCTTCACCTTAATTCTAACTATTTAAACACCTCTTAATTCCTTGGAAATGTTAATTCACACCTGCATCACTCTTTAGCCTTCTTTATTATTTCTCCTCCCATCCTCCGTGTTCTTCTGATAACCGCTTGACAATCATGCACTTCTTCAAGACTGCTCTCGTTGTCCTCACTCTTTGCTTCATCACCTATCTCGGAAAGAGCAATGCTGCCACACCATATGACATCTTCCAGTTCGTCCAGCAATCCCCATTGGCCTTCTGCTACGGAACCAACATCTGCGGAGACCAACCAGTACTGCTCTGTACCCTTATGACGCACGGCATCTGGCCAAGCAGCAGCACCAATCCAGCTGCTCCTTTAACCTGCGCTGGTACCGCATTCAGCCGTAGTGAGGTGCACATCGTATACATATACTCATTTCAGTTTGTTTTTTTTTTCCTGCGGCTTTCTGAAATGCATGTACTTTCTCGTCTTTGTGCTTCAGATGAATGTGATAAACCTAGTTTGAATAAATCTCTACACCCTAACGAAAGGTCCACGTCAGCACCACCAATTCAACCACAACCTTCCCGCTGCAATCTGCAACCGAAGGAATAATCCCAACCTGCACATTCTCTCAACTATCTGCTGTACAACCTGGACAACAGAAGGAATAATCCCAGCCAGACAATCACATGGCTTCTGCCACCTTTAATGTTGTTTATATGCTACCTTTATTGTTGTTTATTGCATGCGTGTATATGCAAACTGTATATATAAACCATGCTGCCATTGCAGCATTGGTAAGTAAAAATATATCAGACAAAGCAATATTCTTTATGGTATCTCAGAGCTGACAGTCTAACGACCAAAAGCTTTATTATTATTTTTTTTCTCTCCCATGGCGTCCAGTTCAAGTCCCTCCCATCTCTCTCTTCCAAATGCTTCCAACTTTCTGACTATCAAGTTGGATCGTACCAACTATCCCCTATGGCATGCCCAGATGTTGCCCTTGCTTCGCAGCAGGAATCTGGTGTCTTTTGTCGATGGAACCAACCCATGTTCTCCTGCCTTCTTAAAGGACGATGCTGGCCAACTCACTGATAAAACCAATCCTGACTTTGATGCATGGATTCAGCACGATGCTATGGTTCTCTCTTGGATCAACAGTTAGGTTCATCCCACAGTTCTTGCCTCTCTTATTGGTAAGACCAGTTCTCTTTCTACATGGACTTGTTTACGTGACAGGTATGCTTCTCAGTCTACTGGCCGCCTCCTCCAATTGCGTAGTGAGCTTATGAATACCCATCGTGGTGATTCCTCTATTGCTGAGTTTCTTGATCGTATTAATTGTCTTGCTGACACTCTCTCCCTTTCTGGTTCTCCTGTGACTGACTCTGATCTTGTTGCCATTATTTTAAATAATGTTGGGCCTGCTTATGAGAGTACTGTTGCTTCTGCACAAGCACGGGATGAGGCCATCAATTACAGTGCCTTGGAGGCTCTTCTTCTTGATGCAGAGAGACGTCAAAAGCTTCATACTATGTTTGAAACTGGGCCCACTGCCCTTGCTGCTGGAAGAGGTCGTTCCGGCACTTCCTGTGGTCGCGGTACTCCTCGCGGAGGCCGTGGTCACTTCAATGGCAGCCGTGGCCAGTTTCCTCCTCGTCCTCAAGGCCAAGACCACTATGCTCCTCCACCCCGACAACCCCATGATGGCGTTCTTGGTGCTCTTCCTTCTCCAACCCAATCTGGTGGCCGTATCCAATGCCAAATATGTCGTCGTCACGGCCATTCTGCAATCGATTGTTTCAATCGCCTTAATATGGCCTATGAAGGACGTGTTCCTGCTCCACGTCTCCAAGCTTATGCTGCTGCTGCACCGTCTCCGGCATCTGCCTCTCCCTCTGGCATTCAAAACTGGCTTTTTGACTCTGGAGCCAATGCACATATCACCAATGATTTACATCAGGTTTCGAATCCTCGTCCCTACAATGGCACTGACAATGTTAATGGCGTGGTGGATGGATCAGGTTTGCACATTTCTCATGTTGGCACTTCTTTTCTTCACACACCCAATCACTCATTTACCCTTCCCAACACCCTTCACTGCCCTAATGCTTCTACTAATGTTATTTCCATCAATCAATTTACCAAAGACAACCATTGTTCACTGACCTTATATCCCAATTCCTACCGTGTTCAGGACCTTCAAACGGGGAAGATGCTTTTGCACGGCCGGAGTAAAAATGGTTTTTATCCATTTTCAAGTTCTTCTGTGGTCAACCATGGAGTCTCTGCATTTGTTGGTGTTAGAGTGTCGGATGCTATTTGGCATTCTAGGTTAGGTCACCCTGCAATTTCTGTTTTGCGTCGTCTAATTTCCCAAAATAAATTACCTTTAACTGGTAATGCAACCTACGACTTTTGTTCATCCTGTCCCCTTGGCAAAAGTCATAAGTTGCCATTTAATTTATCTTCTTCCCAGTCATCGTGTCCTTTGGAATTAATACATTCCGATGTATGGATTTCTCCTTCTTATTCAATTAATGGTTACAAGTATTATGTTGTTTTTGTGGATGACTTTTCTCGTTATGCATGGCTCTATCCTTTAAAGTTAAAATCTGATGTTTTTCAAACCTTTGTTCATTTTAAAAAGCTTGCAGAAAATATGTTCAACACCAAAATTAAATTTTTTCAATCTGATGGTGGAGGAGAGTTTGTCAATTCCTCTTTTAAACACCTTTTCTCTCAACATGGCATTCATCATAGACTCAGTTGTCCTCATCATCCTGAGCAAAACGGTCTCGCAGAACGTAAACATCGTCATCTTGTTGAAATTGGCTTAACTTTACTTGCTCATGCGTCTCTTCCTCACACTTTCTGGGATGACGCTTTTCACACTGCAAATTATCTCATTAATCGTCTTCCCACCAAAATCTTGAATGGCGTCTCCCTTTTCCAAAAACTGTTTTCAAAATCACCCCAGTATGATTTTCTCAAAGTATTTGGTTGTGCTTGTTTTCCCTATTTACGTCCATACACTGATACTAAACTTAAGTTTCGATCAAAACAATGCATTTTCTTAGGATACTCATTAAATTATCAAGGTTATAAATGTTATGATCCTACCACTGCCAAGTCTTTTCTGTCTCGTCATGTCATTTTCAATGAAAAGAGTTTTCCCTATACAGACCTTGCTACTCCGACCTTGTCAAAACCGAGTCAGTTGGACCATGTCCTGCCCATTGATACCTTCCAGTACACCCCACCACGTTCGACCCCACGGACCCCTCCTTCCCTTGTCGCCACCTCACCCTCTCCCCTGCTCCCTACCCCGGCCTCCCATACTATCCTTCCATCCTCTACCCCAGACTCCCATTCTCACCCACCAACTCCCACTACTCACGTGAATATTGAACCTGCTAACACCACTTCTCACACTGTTCCATCCACTCATCCCATGATCACGCGTGGTCAACAAGGAATTCGAAAACCAAATCCCATATATGCTTGCATCACTACTGTTACTAATACTTTGGTTGAGCCCACATGTTTCTCCCAGGCCAATAAGTCTCCCCAATGGCGCCAAGCAATGGCAGATGAATTTAACGCTTTACAGCGTACAGGCACTTGGACTTTGGTACCCTACAAGTCTTCTATGAATGTGTTACCAAATAAATGGGTGTATCGCATAAAAAAGAACTCTGATGGTTCCATCGAGCGTTTTAAAGCTAGACTAGTTGCAAATGGCTTTCATCAGCAAGAAGGCATTGATTTCTGCGAAACCTTCAGTCCGGTGGTTACCCATGCCACCATTCGGCTCATTCTCTCTATTGCTCTTCACTTTCAGTGGCCTATCCGCCAGCTTGATGTTCAAAATGCCTTCCTTCATGGCACCTTGAATGAGGAAGTTTATATGCGCCAACCTGCAGGGTTCATTGATCCACAGTTTCCCTCTCATGTGTGTCGACTTCGAAGGTCCCTATACGGTTTGAAACAAGCACCCCGTGCTTGGTTTCAATGTTTTTCCCAGAAACTAGAAGACTTGGGCTTCACTGCTTCCCAAGCTGACTCGTCTCTCTTCACCTATTTTGATGGCTCAACAATCCTTTATCTTCTCATCTATGTGGATGACATTTTAATCACAGGGAACAACAATGCTCACTTGTCTCAGTTTATCACGCAACTTGGTGCTCATTTTGCAATGAAAGATCTTGGGCCCTTACACTACTTCTTGGGGATGGAGGTTTCCCGGACGCCTTCTGCCTTCTATCTCACTCAATCCAAGTACATTTTGGAGCTTCTACAGAACACTAATATGGCTGACGCCAAGCCCATCTCAACGCCAGTTCCCAGTGGTAAACGCTTGAGTTTATATGATGGTGAGCCCCTCTCCGATGGATCTTCTTTTCGCAGTGTTGTGGGCGCCCTTCAATACCTTCTCTTTACCCGTCCTGATATTGCTTACGCTGTCAACCAAGTATGTCAGTACATGCACTCTCCAACTACTGCACATTGGGCTGTAGTCAAACGCATATTACGGTATTTGAAAGGCACACATGATCATGGCTTAATTTACACACCCAGTCCTCTCACTCTAACTGCCTTCGCTGATGCTGACTACGCTGGCGACCCTGATTACCGTCGTTCCACTGGCGGTCACTGCATATTTCTTGGCGATAATTTAATTTCCTGGAGTTCGAAAAAGCAACGTGGAGTGTCACGGTCTAGCACAGAGGCGGAGTATCGTCAACTTGCCTATACTTCTGCCCATCTCTCATGGTTTCGCAATCTATTCCGTGATCTATATCTTCCATTACAGCTACCTCGTCTCTGGTGTGATAATATCAGCGCCATTGCTGTTGCTTCCAATCCCGTTTATCAAGCTCGCATGCGCCATGTTGAAGTGGATTATCACTACATCCGGGACAAGGTCATTCGCAAGGAAATCGAAGTTGGTTATGTGGCTACCACAGACCAAATTGCCGATTTTTTAACCAAAGGTTTGTCATCTGTTCGCTTCCATTATCTTATCTCCAAGCTTCCTGTTCGTCAACGCCCTGTCAGCTTGCGGGGGCGTGATCAACCTAGTTTGAATAAATCTCTACACCCTAACGAAAGGTCCACGTCAGCACCACCAATTCAACCACAACCTTCCCGCTGCAATCTGCAACCGAAGGAATAATCCCAACCTGCACATTCTCTCAACTATCTGCTGTACAACCTGGACAACAGAAGGAATAATCCCAGCCAGACAATCACAAGGCTTCTGCCACCTTTAATGTTGTTTATATGCTACCTTTATTGTTGTTTATTGCATGCGTGTATATGCAAACTGTATATATAAACCATGCTGCCATTGCAGCATTGGTAAGTAAAAATATATCAGACAAAGCAATATTCTTTAGAATGATCCCAACAATCGTTATCTGCAACTATTTTTGTCCTATTCCTGGCCCAACTTCAACATTAGACAAAAAAATATGGATTTCTAGGAGTATGAGTACAACAAGCACGGGCAACAAGCACAGCAGGTGCTCGGACAATACATTTTCCCAGGCACAATACTTCCGTGAAGCTTATAGATTGTGGTCTACCTACAATGCACTCCATCTATTTTCTCAAACAACTTGGATTGTACCAGGCTATCCATATCGTTATATCGACCTTGAATGGGCCATTCGACGGACTATAGGAGGGAAATCACCTCTTCTTATGTGCAAGTATAACGGGGTGAGCCCGTATCTGGTGGAAGTCGTCATCTGCTTTGACTACAACGCAGCGAATCCGGTCGATTGTGTCAGGACAACAAATTGTGGAAATCCTAATGCATTGGTATGGTATTTACTCTTCTAGGTATATATAGTGGCTACATATATCTATATTAATGTAATAAGAACAACAATATAATGATGATTTCGAATTTATCGATCTCGCCATTTCATATCCTAAGTAAATGTTATGTAGAATGTAGTTATGTACATGACCTGATGAATTCTGATTACGGTAATTTGCAGTGTGTTACTTTTGTCCTTTGATTTTTCTTTGCCAATTTGTTTGGGATAGTAGATTCCAAAGTTAGGTTCTAATTTGTTTTAAAAGCCTTTCAAATCCGTCCAAATTAATTAGACCATGAAATTCCCCAGTTAAACATGATCAAATATGGGGCAGACAGTTTTACTGACACCAAATTGCTATGCATCCTGCAAATATATAACATAATTGGCACAATATTACAAATGTTTTGGACAAGAGACGGTAAGAAATTATATCATTCACACCAACAACAGGTGATAATGATAGAATCTCTATGAGATGGAGGTGGAACCCCAGGCCTGGAATATAATGGGGAATACAATGATGGGAAGTTGTTGAAGGTTTTTTTGTATGGAGCTTATAGCGAACCTCATTGCTCCTTCCACATTCCGAATGACATATAGACGGGGTGCATTGTGAGCTTGGGAGCTAAGTGTTTTGTTGAAACACCACCCTCATAAGCCTTACCACCATAAAATAAGTGAACTGGTAACACCAAGTGACAGAATAAAAGTCACTTCCAACAATTTCTCGGCTTCACAATAAGGTGAGGTGAAATTTTTGGTTCATCAGTTGAACCAATTTGCAATAACTCAACAATAATACGCAATTAGTTTAGAATTCGGTATCTGAAATTGCTCCAAAAACCAATCTTACACGTTTGTTGTTGTACAAATTGGTTGAGAGTATATTCAAGAGCTGTTTCAAGTTACAATAGAGACGTATAATCATTTACATACAACAATAGCGGGTTGAGAGAGTATGTTTGCTACTCAATAACCGATCAAGGATATTCAAGTCAGTCATAGGATTTTCGCACTCCATATAAACAAATATCTGTGTGAAGTGATTTTCTCGTGACGTTGCAGTGGAATGGTAAAAATGATTTGAACTGGTTCCATAACATTACCCATGTGTGGTCTTTCTACGCTCATTGACTCTCAAGCACATGAATATTCCAACTGGGTCGGGTCAAACGAATCAGGGTTGGGCTCCTAGTCAACGGGCTTGGAGTTTGGGTCAGACTGGTTCAATGGGTTGGGTTGGGGCTTAAAGGGTTTTGGGCTTGAGGCTACAGGGTCGGAGGCTTAAGTTCGTACGGCCCAAAGGCCTGGGTCCAAAACATTTATGGGGTGGATGGGTTTGGAAACTGGGCTGGACCTAAGGCCTGGGTTCGGGCCTAAAGGCTTGGCCCAAGGATTTGGGTTGGGCTTCAAGGTTGGACCGAGTCCCAACCTGGGTCCGGATCTGGGTTGGGCTGCTGGGTTTTGGGCTGGGTTCAAAGGATTTGGGTCGAGTTGACCTATTTTCAGGCTAATGAATTGGCCGGTTTCTGGGCATCACTTCAAACACCCAAAACTTCTTCGTCACTCAACCAAATCAAGTGATCCAAAAATAAAAGTTGCAGTACTCGATGAGATGAAGAGATTGGTACCTTGCATGACGGCTAACTCACTATAGTTTGGCCGAAAAACACATCGAAAGTGGCGGTGCTCGCCGCAAAATTTGGAAAAGCTACTCCGAGCTATTTTCTACGATTCACATGTAAACACAACTTAAAACAAGCTTCAATCTAACCCTAAAACACATCCCAAGAGTTTTTAGTAGCTTACCAATGTCAGAAAATTACGAAACACGTCGGGGAAGACGATGAACAGTGACACCGTCACTGTGGGGTTCCATGGTGTACGGTGTGGGGTTCTTAAAATCCTTACGTCCAGTGATGAGGTCTGGGGTTGTTGTTGTTGTTGTTTGTGTGAGTAAAACTCAGAGAAGAAAGGGAGGGTTGACAAAGAGAGTGCACGGGGAGGGTGGAGGAAAATAGAGGAAGTGAGAAGTGAGGGAGAGAGAAAGAGAATGTTATAAAATAATAAAGAGGGATAAGAAAATCCCAAAAAGGGAAAGGGGGATCCGGGTAAGGTGGGGGATAAGGGGTAAAAATGGTAATTTTATAAATTCGTGAATATAAAATTACATAGTTTGGAACGGGGTTTCACATAATGTATGTGATCCAATATCCAAGTGGATTGGAAGTTGATTTCTACCTTGCGTTCGAACTTCCCTCATCATCTAAGTTATTGTAATAGTTTTGAATCATCTAAGTTTATTATTTTTTGTATGCAAAGATAGCTTGTATTAACAAGTATGAAATTAGGGGACAAAAAAAAAAAAAAAGGTTTTTGATTTCTAGAATCCTTAACTAACAACAAAAACAACTACTATGAAGGGCAAATTGAGCTAGCCGATAGATTATGTCAGTTACTAAAAGGCACACATGGGAAGGTGTTTAGGCCCAAATAGTTTTTAGGGTCAACATAAGGATAAACTTCAGTGATTGTAATCATCATTAGTTTAGTATCTTCTATACCGGGATGGGCCCAATGTCGGACAAATTGATGGAAGGCTCCTTTAACATTGTTACAATATGGTAGTCGCTCTCAATGATTAAATTTTGTAATCCTCTCTTTGCTTCTCTTTCCCCTAAACATTCTTTAGACGCTACAGTTGTGACCTTAAAGGTGGAGAAACCATTCTTAATGTAACCTTCCATTAATTTTAATATAATAAATAAAAATAAATTGAGGGGCCAGGAGTCCGATTTCCCAGAACTAGTGTCTTTGTCATGTCTTCTTTCTAACTTTGTGACACTTATGCTTCAACTTAACACCAATTCAACAGTGTTAACATTTAAAAAAAAAAAAAACTAAAAAATTTAAGAAAAACAATAGCATCCACTGAACTACCCAACGTCCATCGCCCAACCAGTCCCACCCGTCGTCTGCGAAGCTCTTCATCGGCGGTGAAGCTTATCTCTTCACCATTTCTCTTTCTTCCTCTCTCTTCAAATTAGAGAAGAGTTGTTGCAAAAACCCTTATATGATGGATCTAGCCCATCAAATTTCTTGTATTTTGGAATCTGAGGATTAGCCACAGTTCCTTTTTTTTTTTTTTTTTTTTTTTTTTTTTTTTTTCTGGAATTTGAGGATTGCCACAATTTCTAAAAAACCAAAGAAAGTCAAAGATGTCAATTCCTTCAAAAGTTTGTGCGTTGATTTGGATTCCGTTGTTGATTAGTGTTCTTCCCCAGCTAGGATTTAGTAGCAGAAATTGCAAGGATGGCTGCAGACGAGGTTGTGCGTGGTTTAGTGGGTGATTATCGGCCAATGTTCTAAAATGCGCTAGTCCAATGGTAGGTTAGGACCGAGGATTTAAATAAATTATTATACCGTATAAATAAGTGTTTGTGTATATTTAAAATATATATATAATTTTCATTGAGAGACATAAATTAGAAATTAGAATGACATAAATATTATAAAGTATTAACATAATGAAAACATGGGAGCAAACATATAATTTGTATTCAACTAAGTATTCAATAAGTCTAGTACAATTTATCGAAAAAAATAAATACAAAATAAAGGTTATCTATTTTCTGTCTAAATAAGAGTCGCGACCTAAGCTAGTGTCTAGGCGAGTCTAAGTAGCCTAGGCGGTCTAGGCAAGCGGCTAAGCAGTTCTAGACGCTCATTCTTAATTTTCAAATGTGTAGGGATTAACGGGTAGGTGGAGAGTTTGGCACCTTTTGTTTTTCTTTATTTTCTTTTTATTTGTTATATTAGTCTTTTGAAAAGATAACACCGTCAAACTAAAAGTTAAGTTTATAGACATAGACAACTGTTAAAAAGTTAGAGAACAAACACAAAGAAGACATTGAATTGGAGACTGCAAACCGCAGCCGAATTTCGGAGGGTAAGTTCGTAAATTTGGGAGGATGTAAAAAAACGGTCGCACAAGAAACAAAATAAAAACCCCTCTGCCATCGCATTATCGCACGCAGCTGCACGAACAAAACGCAGAAAATACATTTTCTGCGTCGAGTCTGCCCCTTTCCCTCTAACTTACAGCGCGGCTTCTGCTTCGGTCTCTTCCTCTTCCTACTGCCTAGTATACAACAAGGTAACGTCATTTCTAGCTTTTTATTATTCAATTTCAGTTTATATTTTTTTTAAATGAAAGAAGGATACTTTTTTGCTTCAATTCTTATTTCGCTTTTGAATTTCAATTGGCATTTTCAGTAGGGTTAAATTTTTGAATGTATCCATGAGTTTTTTTTTTTTTTTTTTTTTTTGAACAAGAAATAGCAATGCCAGATGATGATGAGCTTTTGAGAATATGCTTGATTAGAGAGAATGTGTGATTGTGGAATCTTCTGATCTTGTTGTGTTGGTCTTTGTGTGTGTAGTAGAACAAGGGTGAGGTCCATAATTGACATTGCACAAATGACGAACAAAACATCCAAAATTGGACAATATTTGTTGGTGAATATTCTGTCAACTCTGCCTCCGAAATCTCTGATGCGATTCAAGTGCGTCGCTAAATGGTGGCATGCTCTCATCAACGACCCCAGGTTCGTCGACAAGCACCTCTCCCATTCCTTGCTGGACGATCAATCCACTCGTGTCCTTTTGAAGCGAATGTTAGTCCCTTCTACGGAGGACCCAAACAGGGATAAATTTCAATCCGTATTCTCAGTACTTACTTTTGACAATGTCATTGTTGATGATGAAGATGGTGGTGTGCACAAGTGTAGCACTCTTTCTGGGATCGAGGACGTCAATATTCCTCTTTCTATGAGTCTAGAGATTGGAGATGATCAATCATTTCATGTTACAGGTCATTGTGATGGAATCATTTGTCTAGCTCGACCTAATTCTACTAAGGTGCTTTTGTGGAATCCGTCAATTCAGGAATTCAGGGTCCTTCCCTCGGAGACATACAGTCCAGATTGGTTTGACGAAGCATCCCTTAGGGATCCTCATCCTTGGTGGTTGGGTATGCCTTACATGCCACTAACAGATCGGTACGACGATGTTTTGGGATTAGGCTATGATCCTAAATCTAAAGATTACAAAGTTGTCAAAATTGGATTTTCTGGTTCAGAATTGCATGGCGGCACACAACATTTGATTATTCATCCTCCCAAGGTAGTGGTGTATACCTTGGGAACTAATTCTTGGAGAGAGATCGAGCCTTATTCTTTAGAAACGGAAACTACTTTCCTTTGGCCTGAAACTTTTCAGGTGTACTTCAAGGGGATGTGTTATTGGATAGGAAGTGAGCAACAAAAGGAATTTGTCCATTTCTATGATGCCGGCCGTCAGGAGGAAGAAAAGATTAGGCGAGTGATCGTTTTGTTTGACATGAGTCGTGAGGTGTTTCATGACATACTGTTACCACACGAGATGCTAGAGTTCAATGATTTCGAAGGAATTGGTATTCAAATGTGTCTTAAGGTGTGGAATGAATCCATCGCTCTTTTTCGCTTGAATTATAATACTTTTGAAGGTGGTGATACACTACCCTTTGAAATGTGGCTCATGGATGATGATTCTCGTGGTGGTGCGAATAATGAGGGCGGTGTTTGGACAAAACACTTTGCTGCCAAGATCCCATGGTTCTCAATGTCCCCCTTGCTCCTGCAGAACACATCGGCAATGTGGAAAAGCAACGAGGTTCTGATGGTAGAGGAAAATGGAGGCATAGTATGCTATAACCTCGGCACTAAAAAGTTAAAAAATCTACCCATTCAAAGTGCTGTAAGGATTATTCCCATTTTTCCTCCGCCACCTTCTTATTTTCCAGAGTGCAAAGCAAATCATTCGCCCGTTGTATATGTGAAGAGTATGGTTTCGGTCACGGAAGGCAACAACAAGTACATGTGTACTTAGACATCGAAAGTAATGAAATCCTTTTGTTGTCCAAATTTCGGATGTCTTTAAGAAACTTGGAGTCGATTAAAAATTTACGAGTACATTTGATCATGTTTGATTAATGAATGAACTAAACAGAAAAGGCATGTTCAACAATCTGCAAATATGAAGCAATACAACCAAGAAACGAAATGATGGCTACCCGCAGATATCCACCCTGCAGTGTTGCCTTTCAACGAAGAAGATGAGATACACAAACAATGTTCGAAATTAAGTGTATTGTAAGTTGTACATTTTTATAAGATGAGATACACAAGCAATGCCTAAATCGTTTCTGTATTTTTTCGTTCGGAACCATGTTTAGCTAGCGTTGCCCTGAATGGATTTTTGAAACAGAATTATAATCTAAATTTTGGACTGCTAGCTAGCTTAGGGATTGAATGTGATATACGATGAACCACTTTATATAATTGGGTTGATGATGAATCGTCCACTACACAGTTACTACCCTTTATAGCATGAGAATGCATTGCCTTGGGCAGCAAGAAAGAGGCATTCCCTAATTCCGAATAAGTTCACACTCACTTGACCTTAATTATTATCATCTTTGCTGGCTAGATTCAACTTAATCTTTCTCTACACCCTACACTTAACCTCAATTCTAACTATTTGTATGTTGTATATTTGATCATGTTTATTAATGAATTAACTAAACAGAAGGCATGTTGTGTTAACAATCTGCAAATGTGAAGCAATACAACCATGAAATGAAATGACGAGTAACCATATTTAGAAGGTAGTGGTTGAAACTCCAATTTACAAGATAAGATACACAAACAATGTCCAAATCGTTTCTGTATTTATTCGATTGGAACCATATTTAGCTAGCGTGGTCCTGAATGGATTTCTGAAATAGAATTATAATCTAAAAATTGAGACTATTAGCTTGCTTAGTGTCTGAATCTGATACATGAGGAACCGCTATAATTGGGTTGATTGGGTTGATGATGAATCAACCACTACACAGTTACCACCCTTTATAGCATGCATATGAGAATGCAAAGCCTTGCATAACAAGAAAGAGGCATTCCCTAGTTCAGGATATGTTCACACTTACTTGACCTTAATTATTATCATCTTTGCTAGTTAGCTTCACCTTAATTAATTTCTCCACACCCTACCCTTAACCTCAACTCTAACTATTTAAACACCTCTTCATTTCTTTGAAAATTCACACTTGCTTCACTCTTTAGCTTTCCTTATTATTTCTCATCCCATCCTCCCTCCCTCCCTTTGTTCTTTCGATAATTGCTTGACAACCATGCACTTCTTCAAGATTGTTCTCGTTGTCATCGCTCTTTGCTTTGTCACTTATCTCGGAAAGAGCAATGCTGCCACACCATATGATATCTTCCAATTCGTCCAGCAATCCCCATTCGTCTTCTGCCTCCGGAATGGAATTTGTGGAAACCAACCAGTTCGGCGGCATACCTTTACAACGCACGGCCTCTGGCCGAGCAACTTTACCTATCCATCTGCACCTATACTCTGCGCTTGTACCGTATTCAACAGAAATGAGGTACACATCGAATATATATACTCATTTCAGTTTGTTTTTTCTCCTGCAGCTCTCTGAAATGCTTGTAACTTCTCGTCTTTGTGCTTCAGATGAATGCTGATCATTCTCTGCAATTACTTTTGTCCAATTCCTAGCCCAACTTCAACATTAGACGGACAAATATGGATTTCTGGGCGCATGAGTACAACAAGCACGGCAGGTGCTCGGACAATAAATTTTCCCAGACACAATACTTCCATGAAGCTTATAGATTATGGTTTACCTACAACGCACAATATCTATTTTCTCAAACAACTGGGATTGTACCAGGATATCAATATCATTACATCGACCTTGAATCGGCCATTCGAAGGACTATAGGAGGGAAAAAACCTCTCCTTATGTGCAAGTATGCTGGGGGGATCGCGTATCTGCTGGAAGTCGTCATCTGTTTTGACTACAACGCAGCGAATCCGGTCGATTGTGTCAGGACAACAAATTGTGGGGCATTGGTATGGTATTCACTCTAATAGGTATATATAGTGGCTACATATATCTATATTAATGTAATAAGAACAACAATATAATGATGATTTCGAATTTATCGATCTCACCATTTCATATCCTAAGTAAATGTTATGTAGAATGTAGTTATGTACATGACCTGATGAATTCTGATTATCGTAATTTCAAGTGCAATTTGTTTGGGGTAGTAAATTCGAAAGTTTGATTCTAATTTGTTTTAAAAGCCTTTCAAATCCGTCAAAATTAACTAGACCATGAAATTCCTAAGTTAAAACATGATCAAATATGCGGCAGACAAAGTTTTACTGACACCAAATTGCTATGCATCCTGCAAATATATAACATAATTGGCACAATATTACAAATGCTTTGGACAAGGGACGGTAAGAAATTATATTATTCACAGAAACAACAGGTGATGATAATCTCTATGAGATGGAGGTGGAACCTCTGGCCTGGAATTCAATGGAGAATACAATGAACGGGAAGTTGTTGAAGGTTTTTTGTACGGAGGTTATAGCGAACCTCATCACTCCGTCCAAACTCCGAATGACTTATAGATGGGATGCAGTGTGAGCTCGGGAGCTAATGATTTTGTCGAAACACCACCCTTATAAGTAGTACCACCATAACATTAGTGAACTGGTAACACCAAGTGACAAATAAAAGTCACTTTAAAAAATTTCTCGGCTTCACAATAAGCGGAGGGGAAATTTTTGGTTCATCAGTTGAACCAATTTGCAATAACTCAACAAGATACGCAATTAGTTTAGAATTTGATATCCGAAATTGCTCCAGGAACAAATCTTACACGTTTGTTGTTGTATAAATTGGTTGAGAGAGTATACATTCAAGTTACAATGGAGATGTATAAATGAGATTTTATCATTTACATACAGCAATAGCGGAGTTGCTCTTCTTCTGCTCTCTCTCTCTCTCTCTCTCTCACCCACCCCCACCAACCCCAAATTTATATATATATATATAGTGTATACATAGGTGAAACCCCATCTTCCTACTCTTTCTGCACCTTCCGTCCTATTCCTATCCAGATAAGAGTGGTCAATTGATTTGGGATCTTAAATAATAATTTTCCCAGCAAGCAGCAGTGAGACTTAGAGGTCAGCAAGCCAACTTTCGAACACATGGCGAATGCGGCATTTATCAGGCTGCCTCACTATATAAATTTGATCTCCAATTTTATTGTCGGAGTCCTGGTTCCGGTACCATGTCCACAAAGCCCAAGTCTCATTCTTCACCTGCAAGTTATGCACATCAAAATGCACGCCTAGTGTATAATCCAGGTGGTGAAACTGAGCTGTAATTCTAGTATATACATTCTCAGCAGACTTCTAGCCTACTAGCCTACATCCATATGTTTGCTACTCAATAACCGATCAAGGGTATTCAAGTCAGTCACAGGATTTTCGCGTATTGGTGCAAAAGCATGTTCATAAGTAGTATAAAGTCATCCATCATCTATACTACAAAGAACATGAGTTCGATAAAATATGGTAATTCAAAATATTCTCAGTAAGCATAATATCTCATAAAAACGTTTCATACAACGTAATAATTAAATCATGATTTTCATGTATGCATTTCTACTATTAAAACATTCATTTTAGAAGGGGTCCACTCACAGATACTCTGTCGTTGTAGAGTCGTATGAAATAGGAATAATGAAATCGCCGCTAATAATTGCACATAAGCACATAAAGGGTCCAATTAATAAAACTCTATTCAAACGATTGTATTTGGGAAAACGGACGTTGAAAATGGATTCAAGACGTTGAATTACCCTAAGAAGGATCTTGGGTAAGTTTCAAAAAAGTCAACAAAAAGTCAACACTAAGAATATTCCCTGACGAAATATTCCATCTGGGTTGGGCTGGTGGGTTTGGGCTGAAGGGTCCTAGGCCCAAAAGCCTGGTTTCAAAGGGTCAAGGGTTTGGGTTCAACGGGCTGGATTGGCGATGGGCCTGGGCTAGACCCGATAGTTTCTTACACAACAAGGTGACACGACACGAAAATAACGGGTTTTGGGTCAACACAATAACTAATCGGGTCATTATCGGGTGACCCATTAAGAACCCGTTAATATATACGCGTGTAACACGTAGGTAACCCGTTTCGACTCGTTAAGAAAAATAAATTATAATTTTAAAGTTTAATTACTAAAAAATTTATTATAAAATACAATAGTCTTATTGTATATATTGGTATATTATATATTAAATATATATTTTTTTTTTTGTATTATTATTCTATATAAGTTTTAAAAAAAAAAGTTTTATCCATTTATTTATTTTTATTATGAGATTTTCTTATTATCATTAATAGGATAAATTTTACTTAACATGTTGTTGTCCAAAATTAAAATCAACGAGTATAGTATTAGTATAGGCAATGAGACATCCCTACAAGTATGAAAAATGTGAAAGAATATATAAACACTCGTGATTCATCATTCCTCCACGAGTAGACAATGGTTACACTTACATTATCGTTTAGATTTTTAAAACCCTCCAAACCGTCATGAATGGTGTTTTTTTATTTGAGTGTAAAAGTAATAAAATTAATAATAATTAGGGAATTGTTATTGGCACTCCAAAAATCTCATTTTGCACTCCAAACTTTCTATAATTAGTAAGAAAACTACACTTGTAAGGAGTGTAGAATGAGATTTTTGGAGTGTTAATAATAATTCCCAATAATTATTGTAGAAGTGTAAGAAATGTAAAAAAAAAAATACACACACACACACAATCACTTGTAGTGATAAGCCTTACAACTTTTGTGAAGGGGTCAACTTCGAAATTCGACACTATAATCCGTAAACCTAAAATTTGTATTTAATTGTCAATTGTCGTTTAGGCTTTATTCTTTATATTGAATTTCATTTTAAAAATTTTCTTTTTTGAAAACATGATTTTCTGGGGGATGTAGGAAGATGAACGGTTCGGATCTTCGATATCACGTCCCGATATTTACGGTTAATTGAAATATGAGTCGATGTTATATAGTTTGTAGAGACTTTATAAACACCAAGCAATATTTTCACTAATGGTAAAACTTTGAACATAATGCCAACAATCCGAACTGTTCATCTTCCTGTATCCTCTAATAGATCATGTTTTCAAAAAAGAAAATCTGAAAAAAAAAAAAAAAAAAAAAAACGAACTTTGGTGAGAAAAATGAAGTTGTTGACCCTAAAAATTACAAAACCTACGTGGCGCGCAGGCCGAGTAACTAATAAGCTAACTACGTCCTTCGGTCGAATGCGGGGCGTGCCAACTCGTCGGCCGAGCCTGGCCGAGGAGTAAAATTTGTTGATGTAGCTTTGAGCGCGTTGCTGACTTCTTTAACTTGCGATTGCGACCGAGGAAGGAACACTCTCGGTCTCTGGGTTCTACAGCCTGAAGACAAGGCTGCCAATTCTGCGGAGTTCACAAATCGTCCGAGCCCGATTCGGTCACTGTGATTATATTCGTGAGAGTATAAGCACGTCGAATCGAGACCAAGGTGTATGGGCACAGGTACTCGAACGTGATATATGTCTTGATGGTAAACGTAGTTCGGCCGTCGGAATGCCGAACCCTGAAACTCACTTGTGAGTATCCAATCATAAAACCACTCGGCGACCAGTACGCCGAGCAATGTAATTCGTAATACCTAACTATGCCGAGAAAGCTTAGCAAGGTGACCTTTGCCAACAAAGGTTCGAAAACCTTTCTCGACCGAGACTTGGATAGATAATCGGTCGACCTCGACGCAGTGCTGTTTATCCAAACTGAAGATGCTTCTCGGTCGGCTGATTCTGCGGCAGCAGTGCTGTTTATCCAAACTGAAGGTGCTCGCCGGGCGCTTCCACAGTGCTGTTTATCCAAACTGAAGGTGTGTCGGCAGGAAAAGAAAAGGAAAAAATCTCAAGATGTTGAGAGGTTTTGCGCAGGGCAATTGTATGCTGATTTTAAGGTCCTTTCTGTTTGCATGATTTCTTGTATTTATAGCGCCCCATTCCTTGAAACCGACTCCGATTTGGATTGAGAGTCCTTGTCCCATTTCGCTTCTTCTTCGAACAAACCTACTCCTACTGGGATTCTGAATTTTCCTTCTTTTCGGGACTTCATTCCTTACTGGTCGAGAATCCTAGTTGCACCAGGACTTCCTCGACCTTTCTATTTACCTGGACTTATGATAGGATTTAGCCGACCCTGTTAGTTGGCCCGAGCCCTATTATTCGGCCCATAGTATATCATCTCCTTGGGCCGAGCACATCCTGCTGCTCGGCCCAGCAATAATATTTTGGGCCCAAACATTGCCCCCTCGCTTCTGAGGTCGCCGATCATTAATTCTTGGTCGGGCCTCAACCTTGAAGAAGCGAAAACGTTTATTGCTTTTTTGAACTCTACTTAATGACCGTTATTCCTGCGCATTTATGAGGCATGATTGCACGTTCCTCGTTGCCCCCAAAGCGTGGCCACGTGTCGATTCTCCGCCGCTCTTAAAACTTTCAATCGTGGGCCTCGAAACCGTGCACTAACTGGAACGTCTTATCCTCATTAATGCCTTAAAACTGGCGTTGCACGTAATCGTGCGTCCTGGATTTTCGACTCCTCGATCCCTTCTTCGCAAATTCCCAAAATATCTGAAATGATTGAGCCTTTCCCGGTTAAATTTCCCCCCAATTTGAACTAGTGCTTTTCGAATCCCAGACGTTTGATATTCATCCTGAAAGGCCTATAAATACCCATATTTCTGCCTTTCGCCTTTTACGCTTTCAGAAATTCTAAAATCTCAATTTCCTCATCCTTGTTCGTTCAAATCAAACCTTCCAGTTCTTCCTTCTGCAATACCTTCTTTTTCCAGAAACATCTCTTCTCCACAAATGGCCTCCTTCATTTCAAAGCTCTCTGATGAGATCAACAAGTGCAAGGATTTCATCGATCGGAGCACCGTCAAGACGCTACGTTTTGAAGAAGACATGGCCACGACCCACCAAATTCTGGGTCCCCTCTTCAGAGACGCAGTGCCGTCGTCTGTCACTAACCTGCTCAAGGAGCAGTGCTTAACACCCCTGCTGCAGGGGTTTGACTGGTCGAAATGGACTCTGGCGCGGCCTCAGGGAGCCTGGCCCTCGACTACTGCGGCTTGGGCTGCCTGGGTCGACCGAATGAGCACCTTCTTCTCTAAGGAATGGAAGGCTCTCGGTATCTATGATGCCATTGTTCTATCAACCATGGAGATTGCCATGGATAAGGAGTTGCTCCTGGCGGCCCTGAGTTTATGGTGTTCGGCCACCAACACCATGGTCCTGCCTTTCGGCCCCTTCGGCCCCACTATCCTCGACATTTCGGCCATCCTTGGGACTTCCCCGGCCGGCCTTCCCATTGACGCCGCCCTTTCCGGATACCCTTCTCCTCTTGACCTGAAGGTACTATTCGACGAAAGGGCCGTCGAGACGCTAAGCCGAGGCGATCGGGAGCCTTCAAGGGAAGAAGTTCAGAAGCTCCATAAGAACTTCTTCAACTACAACACGTTCATCCTTCATTTCGCCGGCCGAGGCGAGGAAGGCCTTAGGAAGGGCGAGCACGAGGCCTTCCTCTTCTACTGGTATAACAAGTTCATCTGTTGTACCAGGTCAAACAAGTGCCTGGTGGAGAACATGCCGGTGGCCCAGGCACTGGCCAATGGTCGCTTGCTGGCGCTCAGTCCAGCCATACTCGCCAACCTCTACCGTTGCCTGGCTGAGGCGACCATTGGCAAAATTGACCCGCACCAGAACGGACCCCTCTGGGTGTTCCAACTCTGGTTGCAGGTCTACTTCTCCACCCTTCGACCGGAGGTTCCCGCCTTTGAACGAACGGCCACCCTCGGCCTTCAACTGGCTTCTCGACCGGCACCACCTCACCGAGCCGATGAGGTCTTTAAACACTTCCTCAGCCTCGACGTCCTCTCGGATGATGAGTTCCTGGTGTGCCGGCGCCAGGAATACCCTTCCTCGCTCAGGCTCCCCATGGCAGCATGGGCCGAGTCCGAGGATGCGGACATCCGTCGGTGCTGGGGGTCGTTTGTTCTGGCCCGCGACCTTCCTTTGGGTTGCGATGCCCGCCGAGCCGGTTGGGAGGTCTATCATCCCCACTTCCTCGCCCGGCAGCTCGGCTATCTTCAAGGCTGTCCTGTCCCTCTGCTTGCCTCTCGGTCTCTCCTGAGTTGGGGGCGTCTTACCGGTTCCTCCGAAAGGGAATGTAAGACGTCGGACCAGGAGTTCCAGGAGAAATGCAGGAAGTTTCGGCTTCGGCCGACGGTTCCTGAATCTCTGGGAACCGATACCTTCGGGGACTGGTGGGAGGAGTATACCGGCGACTTCTTTGGCGCCCCGGTCGAAGATCTGGTGAGGAAGATCTTTGGCGACCGTCCCAGGTCAACATCCTCGACTCAACCCAAGGAGTCGGCCCAAGGTATTCTCTGTTTTTCTCCTCTTTTTGTTTTATTTATTCTCTGTTATTAATTACTTTGCTCTTCAGGGGGTCGTGGGTCGAAGATGGTCGAAGTGGTCGCCGTGGTGGCCAGGACGAAGAAGCTGGTGCCCAAGAAGAGGACCCTTGTCACCGAGCGGACGGTCCCTTCCAAGTGCCCCCATCGAGAGGCCGAGCGAGAGGATGATGCCCCTCGCCCTTCTAAGCGCGTCAAGAAATTGGCGAAGAAGGGCGACCGGGAGATTCATGTCGTTCCTAGTGATACCACTGGGACGCCTGCTCCTGTCGGCTCTCCTCCTGAGACCACGGCCAATCCCATCGCCGCACCAGCCCCTGCTTCGGAGCCGGTCGTGGCGCCTGAAATGGGGAAGTCGGCTGCACCTGCCGAAGTACCCTCGACTCCAACGGTCGTCTTGGAGGTATAATTCGGCTTCCACTTGTTTCTTTAGGTCTCTGGTCGTAATGCTAACTGTTCTCTTTTTGTTCAGGATGTCGAGAGCGAGAGTGACGAAGTCCCGCTGCAACGCCGCCGTCGACCAGTCAACTCCCCTCCCGTCCATCCTCCTGTAGTCGAAGCGACCGCTCGACCACGTCCTACTGCGGCGGATCGTGGCAAGAGACCCATGGTCGATCCTGAGGCCACGGCCGAGTCACCGATCCACCCGTAGGACGAAGACCCTCCCATTCCTCCACAGGAAGTCTCTTCGGCCTTTGTAAGTCTCGCCCTTTGTTGTGTTGATTTTTTGTTACATGTTTTTCTTAAAAAACTATTAAATGTCAGGTGCCCGAACATTCATTTCACCGGCAGTTTTATGCGCCGAGGGGCGTTGTCTATATTTCCTGGCCGCTGTCGTGGCCATCAAATGTAGATAACCTCCATCGGCCGCGTGAATTGCGTAGCGGTCTAAGGCACTGGGCTCGGCCATTAAGCTCCCTGGGTTCGAGCAATGACCCAGAGGGCATGGCCGAAGTCTCCTCTCAGCAGGTCTAAAACAATCCCCTTTTTCTTTATGCACTATCACGTCTTACTTTCCCTCACAGTTTTCCTTTTATGTGCACAGCCATCGTGGGAAGTGGAGCTCGACGCTCTTCTTCAGAGCACGACCGGTGAGGTCGGCTCCTCTGCAGCTCCGGCCGAATCGGCGGGAGCCACGCCCGCCGAAGTCTTCGTGAAGCTGCACGAAGTCCTATCTCTGACTGCTTCCCAAGCTCTTCGGTGCAAGGGCCTTGATTCTGTTGGAGAGTGTCTCAATGACCTCGCCAGCGGTGGTCACCTGAGCCCGGAGGGCATCTCTTTCCTAACCAACCTCCTGGAGCGGACTCGGCAACACTTTCTTATCTTTGAGCGTGCCCTACAGGCCGAGGACGATTTGAAGGTGGCCAAGGTCGCGCATGAGGCTGGCCGGGTAGAGATGGAGGCTTTCAAGGCAAAGAAAGCAAAGCTGACCGAGTTTGATCTCCAGATCTCTGACCTCCAGCGTCAGATTTCTGACCTTCAACGTCAAAGGTCGGCTGCTGCTTCCGAGCTTGAGAAGGATTTCGAGGCTAACAAGGCTCGGCTGACGGCCTTCGCTGCCGGCGCACGGCGTATTCAGCAACTGCAGTGCAACAAGAAGACGCGGCAGGCTGAGATAATTTTGAGCGAGGCGAAGTGGCTGGAGCTGAAAGCTGCCCTTGAGACTTTCCTCCCCTCGACCCCTTAGGAATTTAATCATTGTATTTGTTCTGTTGTAATGATTCTTTTGTTATCAATACAATGGTTATTTTGCTATAAGTACAACAGTCAGTTTGCTGTTGGTATAATGGACTTACTCTTGCATTTCCCATGTAATTGGGTAGTACTTCTTTGAAAACTTTCCATTAATCAGCAATTTGTGAACTGAACCCGTCCGATCTCGTAAATGATATGCCCCATTGCCGAGTATTTTGTGAACGATGAATGGCCCTTCCCAATTTGGCGACCATTTACCAAATCTGGGGTCTTTAATCCCAACAGGCAACACAGTTTGCCAAACCAATTCTCCTTCGCCGAACGTTTTTTGTCTTACACGCTGATTATACGCTCGCTCGGCAATTTTCTTTTGTGCTATTAACAAGTTAACTGCATCGATTCGACTTTCTTCTAAGTCTTCTAACTCTTGTCGCATCGCTTGACTATATTCAATACTGTACAAATCACTCTGCTCGATTACTCGCAACGAACTTATGCTCAATTCGACCGGTAACATGGCGTCGTGTCCATAAGTTAACGCGTAAGGAGTGGTTCCAGTGGCCGACCGAGGTGAAGTTCGGTATGCCCATAATGCTTCACTTAACTTCAAATGCCACAAGCCGGGTTTCTCTTTTACCATTTTTTCAAGGATGCCGATCAACACTTTGTTGCTTGCCTCGGCCTGTCCGTTTGCCTGTGGGTAGTACGGCGTAGATTGCTCGAGTCGGATATTCAAACTTGCCGCGTATTCCCTAAATCTATCGGCCGTAAATATAGTGCCATTATCAGTTATGATCGTTTCTGGCACACCAAATCTGGTCACAATATTCTCCTCTACGAAGTTGCATACCTCTTTAGCCGTTAATTCGGCGTATGACCTTGCCTCGACCCACTTAGTGAAATAGTCAGTTGCTACAATTATCCATGCGTGTTTCACTGCCCCCGATGACGGCGTGATTTTTCCAATTACATCCATTGCCCAACCCCTGAACGGCCACGGTTTAGTAACCAAGTGTAGCAATTCGGCCGGGGCTCTCTGCACGGGTCCATGAATCTGGCATGATACGCATCTCCGCGCATATTCGATGCAATCCTTTAATATATTGGGCCAAAAATAACCGTGTCGTCGGAGCAACCAGCGCATCTTTCGTCCAGATTGGTGTGCTCCGCAAATTCCTTCATGTACCTCGGCCATTACTTGGGCCGCTTCGTGTAGGCCGAGGCACAATAGTAGTAAACCATCTTCGCCCTTGCGATATAATTCATTTTGATACGACACGTAATTCGTCGCGAGCACCTTTGTTCTTCGGTCGTGTTTCCCATTGGGGTTATTTAGGTACCGTAACATCGTCTTTCTCCAATCATCTGGTTCTACTTCGACGGCACATACTTCTATGGGATCTCCTCGTTCTAGTAGGGATGGGAGCGACATCACCCTTGTACGTATTACGTGCGCGCTGATGCGAGATTTATACGCGCACAAATTAAACCCTCTTTTTGTCGATTTGTAGTATAAGTATAAGTATAAGTAGGGATCGTTCTGGACCGGGGATTAGGAGGGATTGCAAATCTCTTGGAAACTGACTCAAAAACGTAAAATAAAGTTTAAAACACTAAACTAGACTCAAAGAATGCAAAATTAAAGTTTAAAACACTAAGACAAACCAAAAAAACAAAAAAATACTTTAAAACATAAACTAAACAGATTCTAAGCACTAAAGAACAGGAAAGTAAAGGGGGGGTTTGATTTGACGAAATTAGCTAAATTGCACAAATTGTAATTAAAGGCAAAACGTAAATATAAATGTGATGAAAATATGGATGATGGAATAGCCAAGGGGTTCTTCTCCACACATGTTACACTTGCATACAAGATTGATTCTCAGCTGGTCTTTCGATAAATTATGAAACTCAACACTCCGGGTTAATTAGGTCCGCTTAAATTAACCGTCAAGTTTTCCTTAAGTTAATGAATTGGATGGGTTAGCGCAACGCAATTCACAACATTCTCCAAAAGTCCTTTACGTGAACAGCACAATAAAGATACAATCAAAGATCATTAAGCAACATGAAAACTATAAGTGTTGACGAGGCATTCGTTACTATGGAATACGCATGAAACTTATGCCAAGAATTCGTTTAACGCGATTGTTTATAAGCAACCTCCACTACTTGTGAATATAAGTTCATAACGATTAGGTGAAATTCACTTATATTCTAGCGTCATATTCATGCATGAAAATTAAGCGCGCATTCTTAATAAACATACATAAATAAGTTATCAATCAAACGGTTAAACAAATTGAATCAACAACTTATGAAATTCCAACGAAAGTTAATCAATTCATATTGCAAATATAAACATAGTTTCGAATCACCCCCTAGCTAAAGGGGGTTTTATTTCCTCATATCTTTGAAATCAAAGAAACGCCTAAACATTCCAACAACTCAAACTTGAATTGTATGAACGTTTAGGCACTCTTCTCTTCCATTCCTCATACGCACAAAACAAAGAGAATTAAAATGAAACATTGAAATCAAAGAATCACCTAAACATTCCAACAACTCAAACTTGAATTGTATGAACGTTTAGGCCCTCTTGTCTTCCTCTTCGTTGTAGCACAAGGTCTAAGGTGAGCTTTGGGGATTATGTGAAGTGTTTTGGAGGGATGGGAAGTGGTTGGATAGTGGCTGCAATGAAGGAGAAAAACTGCACAGAAAATGGAAGGGGAATTGCGGCAATGGATGTGTATTTGTGTTGTGTGAAGTGTTGTGAATGGAAATATGAGATATGAATTGAATGAATGAATGCAAGGGTATTTATAGGAGTAGTGGAGGGAACATATGGTTGTTTGTTTAAGATGCAAGTGGCTAATTAATGATGGAAAAGTATGTGATTTAAAGGATGCAAAGTGAATGAATCATGAATCATTGTGGATGAAAGGTGGAAGTGCATGTGTTGATGACTAGGTTAGTGGGTGGAAATCTGAAAATGGCATATAGGAATGGGAGCTCATGGTTTGAATGTGTAAAGTGTGTGTGAATGCATGTGAAGATGCAATAAATAATGCATGTAGGGTTAGGAAATAATGAAGAAATGCATGTGAGATGTTTGGAAAGGAAATGGGAACCCATGGCAATGAAGTTGTTTTGTGTTGTGAATTATGATGAATGCATGTGAGTTAAAGAGGGAGAATGTGGTGAAATGATGAAGTAGGAAGGTGGAAATGCATGTGAGATGTTTGGAAAGGAATAAAGAATGAATGGTGGAAATGTGAGTGAATGATGTGCATGTGTGAGAATGCATGTGGAATTAAGAGGAGTATGGAAGTGAAATAAATGAATGATATGTTAAGTGATAAGTGAATGATATGTGGTGAGTGATAAGTGAATGGTTTGATAAGTGATAAATGAATTAGTTTAAAGGGCTAGGGTTTAAGTACATAGAATGGGCCTAAAATAGGTTGGTTTGTATGGCATAATGTGTTTGATTGGGCTAGAGCCATTGTTTTGTGTCTTCAAGTGCATACAAGGCCTTCAAATTCGTCCATCCTCTTGGCTCCATGGATAAGCTATCCAATCCATGCCCAAAAATGCTCCAAATGGCCTCAAAATGCACTTTCTTGCTCCCTAGGCCCTTAGAACCTGAAAACACACAAAAGAAGCATAAAGGACTAAAATAACGAGAGAAACATAACGTAAATGCACGAGAACAAGCCATTTAAGTCGCATGAATATGCTCCTATCACGCGCGTTGGAGAGTTTGCTGATTAATCAAAACGGGGTATGAGCGTTGACCCGTGTTCACGATTCCCACAATTCGACTTAGTTTGCCCCCCATGAGTTGTGCTCCGGAGGCGATCTGGGCGAGTTCGTCGGCGTCAGTATTGTGGATACGTGAAATGTGTTCAAATGTGATTTGGTCGAACGACTCGGTCAGGTAAGTGGCGACCATGTGATAGGGAGCTAAAGTACAACTCATGCAACGAAACACGCCGTTCAGTTGGTTAATCACAAGTTCGGAATCACCAAGGACGAGAACGCGGGGGGCCCGCAGATCGTGTAAAACATGGAGGCCGATAATGAGGGCTTCATACTCGGCCTGATTATTGGTGCAGCTGAAATCTAACTTGAGAGAAAAATACCATCGGCAATGGTCAGGCGACTGAATTGCGATACCGACACCTGCCGAGGTCGAAGTACTGGAACCATCAAAATGCATAGTCCAATGGTTATCGCGCGTGGTGACGAAACCGATGTCGACGTCGCCTCCCTCAAAACCATAAGGGGATGGGTGTTGTGCCAGGAAGTCGGCGAGGGCTTGCCCCTTGACGGCCTTTTGGGGTACATACTGAAGGCTGAACTCGGATAAGGCGAGTGTCCATTTCCCGATTCGACTTTTGACAATAGGCCGAGTCAGCATGTAACGAATTACGTCGGTTTGGGCGATGACCTGCGTAACTGTGGGGAGCATGTAATGCCGAAGCTTGGATGCAGCAAAAAACAACGCTAAGCAAAGTTTTTCGACAGAGGAATAGTTAAGCTCTGGTGAATTCAGGTTTCGGCTAAGGTAAAAGATAGCTTGTTCGCGTCCGACGTTGTTATCTTGTGCAAGGAGGCATCCAATGGATTCAGTAGTTGCCGAAATGTACAATTTAAGGGGTTTGTTGCGACAAGGTGGAACGAGCACCGGTGGGGTGGAAAGGGCCACCTTGATTTGCGTAAATGCAGCTTGATGCTCGTCCCGCCATTCAAATCGGTCGGTCTCTTTCAGTTTAAGGAGTGTAGAGAATGCTTTCATCTTACCGGCCGAATTGGCGATGAAACGACGGAGGAAATTGATCTGCCCGAGTAACGACTGGAGCTGTTTCTTTGTTGTCGGAGGTGGGGCGCTAATGATGGCGCAGGCTTTATTTTCATCGACCTCGATGCCGCGATGGTGCACCAAAAATCCTAGGAAATTACCGGCCGAAACACCAAAAGCACACTTGGCCGGGTTCATCTTGAGGTTGTTCTTGCGCATGCGAAGGAACGCTTGCCTCAGGTTGTCCAGATGTGTTTGGCGACGTTTGGATTTTACGACCACATCATCGATATAAACTTCGACGATTGTACCGATTAAGTCGTGGAAGATCATATTCATGGCTCGTTGGTATGTGGCGCCGGCATTCTTGAGGCCGAAAGGCATGACTACCCATTCGTAAGTACCAAGTGCCCCCGGGCAACGGAAAGCCGTCTTGTGGACGTCAGCTTCGGCGATGAAAATCTGGTTGTAACCCGCATGACCGTCCATAAAAGATAGCAGTTCATGATTAGCTGCGACATCAATTAACAAATCTGAGATCGGCATCGTATATTCGTCCTTGGGAGTAGCCAGATTTAGATTACGGAAATCGATGCAAATGCGAAGTGCACCGTTTTTCTTTAACACGGGGACGATATTGGCCAACCATTCGACATACCGAGCGGTCCTAATAAATCCGGCTTTTAGAAGCCGAACCAATTCTTCCTTAATGTCGAGTTGTACTTCGTTCGAGAATCGGCGAGGAGGCTGTCGAAAAGGCTTACACCCCTCCTTGATTCGTAGCTCATGCTCTACAAGGTTTCGGTCGAGGCCTGGCATTTCATGATAGCTCCACGCAAAGCACTCTTTAAATTCGTGGAGTAGCTTACGGAGTTCGACCTTCATGGACGGTGGGAGTAACGCACTAATAAACAATGTGCGAGGATCCTCGGCCGTGCCTACGTTAACTTCCTCTAACGGGTCCTTGACTTGAGGGCGATGGTCTTCGAGTTCGGCCGGCGCAGCCTGAACTTTGTCGAAAGATAGAACGGGGCCGTTATCTGCTTCGGCCAGAAATTCGATTAAATTGACGCCAGAATGTGGTTGCTTGGTAATGGCGTACCAATGGGCCAGCAGACGTTCCATTGTAGATGAAACCGTGGCCTGACGCTGTTCTTGCGTGGTGTGCTCAATCATCGGCATTGATGACCAAGTTCGCCAAGCCAAGTCTCGCCGAATCCTGTTGGACAGTCTCGGCGCCGACCTCAATCACTTTTTGTACTGAAATTCTCGTCGGCCGTCCATCCTCGTTAAGGCCTTGGAGGGTGATGTAGCCGACGTGATCATCATAATAGCGAGCCTGAATCATGTTGGTTTCAAATGGTTGGTTATCGGCTGGATGAACTACGACCGATTTGCCATCCCAAAAGATGAGGACTTGGTATAATGATGAAGGAATGCAACTGGTTTGGTGGATCCAGTCGCGGCCAAGTAATGCGTTATAATCCGTCTTGGAATCAATGACAAAGAATGCCGTCATGTGTTGACGACCGGCAATGCTAACTTCCAACGGGAGCACCCCTTTGGTCTGAGATTTGTCACCAACAAAGCTGCTCATAGTGATCCCTGACGGAATGAGTTCATTATCAGAACGGCGTAAAGCCTTCATGACGGATATTGGCATAATGTTGATTGTGGCTCCACAGTCGACAAATACTTTAGAAATGGGAAATCCTTCGATGTGAGCCGTGACGTACAACGGCTTCAGGTGTTGGAGATTAACCGAGGAGGAGCGGGGAAATAGCTCGGCCAAAGCTGCCTTAAGGTTATCTCCGCTTTGGTTTTCTCGGTCGTCGTCGTTTGCGACGAAGTCTACTTGTGTGGCTTCCTCGGCAACTACGTCCCCGTCCAAGAAGCTTGACTGGTGGGTACTCGGTTGGAATTCAGCGGGTAAAACGTGTACCATACTAATCTCCATATATTCGAGGACCGAGGGGCCCATTGGGTCATGGTCGTCGTCTTCCGGAGAACTATCCTCTGTGGCTGTCGTCGGAAAATCCTC